>NC_000080.6:89207444-89507444 GCF_000001635.26 Mus musculus
TAAAAAACAAGAAATACACGTATTACAATGTTTCTAAAGGTGAAATGGAAGATTCAATATATGTATATATTAACATATATGTACAGGTCTCTTATATATACATTATACTATCTATCTATCTATCAATCTATCTATCTGTAATAAAAGGAAGAAATTAGAAAGTTGGATGGTTAATAACAAGATTATTGCCTTGAATTAGACTATAAGTAGGGATACTGAAATGAGTCTGTATATGTAGAGACAGATTCAATGAAAAGTGGTCTTGTTTGTCATCATAGAGCTTTTGGATATTATGGTAGAGCTATGTGAAATTACATTACTGCTATGAACAGTTAGGACCAAAACCTGATTTTCATCTCCTTGATTAACTCTTACTGCTGTTCAGAATATACCATTTCAGAAAGTAAAAGACAAATGTGAGTCAATTGGATTTTTGAAGACTTACAAATCAAGTAAGATGTAAGACATATGAATGACTCTTATGTTGTAGTTAAAGAAGTTTATATTTAAGTTTAAACTTCACCAGACTGGAAAGATTTAAAGATGATCAATTAAAGCTATAAACATAGATGAACACAGAAAAATATTGTCAATCCACCTATATTTAGTTGAGATATATTCAATAATTTAAATTCAAATTTAGCCAAAGCATTTCATGTAGACTTATGTCACTTACTCTTCTTTTAATTCTACATTTAATAACAGACTAAAAAAAAATAAGGAATGCTGTGTGCTACTAAAACTTAAATACCGTTCAATGAAAAGCTAGAAATCAAATTATAATGGTAACAGGAAACATGTAATGGTTATAAAGTCAGTAAATATCTAAAAATGGCTCAAGAGAAAACGATGAATGAATTAGTAAGAACAGTAGAACAATATTCATTAAGTGTTATGATGGCACAAGTGTGGATATTACCATTGACTCAAGGTAGTTCCTGAAGATATGATGTGGTACAGATTTCAGGTAACTATATAACTGTGCCATATGAATGAATTCTTATTTTCTAGTACCTATCTTTCTGTGGAAAGTAGAAGACAATACGCATGCAATTAGTTCATACATCATTATGAGGTTGAATATTAAGCTTTTTCCTATAGGTTGGGGTAATGAGTGCAAAGATTCAAGTTCACCTAAAGTCCAGAGAAGAAGCAAATATTGAGGGTCCGGCCATGAGGAAAGCATTTTCATAATCGAAGAAATGAAAGGTACAAGGATTAAAGTGAAGACATGGTCAAGAAGCACGTGACATGGTAAAAGAGTAAAAATCTGTGAAATTATGTTTTTCTGGACTTAATAGGAACACTGTAGTCCCTACCTACACTAAGACCAAACAAGATCAGCCTTGTGCATAATGAGTGAAGAACCAAGGAGGGACTCACGGGGGCTATGCCTTTCAATCTGTAAAATATTTTCTATTTCTCAGACCTTGGAGAGGCAAGTCAATGTTAGTCCTATACCAACCGCTGTTTAATCTCATGAGATCACAAAAGAAAGACACAGTCATGAAAGTGGGTGATAGAAAGATTTATGGGGAAGGCTCTTTGCAGGACAATAAGCGAATTGAGTGTGGATAATGTACACTGTGTATGCAGAATTATCTAAAAGCAAATATAATTTTAAAATAAAATCAAGATATAGATACAAACTAAATGAATGTTGAGGTTAAAGTGGTGAGGCTGAGGACACTGATGTTTAGAAGCAAAGACACTTCAAGAGATGGCAATGTTGGCAGTAAGAGGAAGGACAGGCCATACAGTTAGTTTCCAAGAGCCCTTTTCCAAGAAAAACGATATGGCACTGTTGCTCTTTCATTGATGTTTGCTCTTAATTAAAATAATTGTAGCAAACTAAATTAGAATAGTTTCCAAAAGAGACTCTTACGTTAGAAAAGAAGCCCCATAATTGTCCATAATAAAGTCTTAACTTATTACAACTCCAGTTCTACAGTAACTGTGAGACCATTGAGCTTAGTATAATTAATAACACCTAAAAGACCTGTGAGGCAAAATGTAGCAATGCATGCCAGTGACTACAGCAGTGATGGGTTCAGGAGGACATCCAAGGACCCTATCTTAGTAGACATCATGTGAACAGAACATTATGATTTTTGTAGTTTGGCACTGAACATGTGCACATGTCACTGACTCGACCCATACTATCCCATAGAATTAGTCTGTCTCATCCAAATCACTTCAGCGTTTGTCCAATTCTGTCATAATCCTGTAAAACTAGAAAGGAAAAAGAAAGTTCAGTGGTTCCATTTGGAGACCACACCCACTCTGTTGTTAATTATTCCTCATAGTTTTTAAATGTTTACTCTGAGAATTATCCACACCACTAATCATCATTACTGGTTAAAAAAAAGGGGGGTCGGGGAACTTGGTGTCACTGTTTCACATTGAGGAAACAGTGACTTTGGTGACTATGAGCGCCTGCAAACCTAGATTCTTATTTTGCACAACTTGGCTTTAAAAATCCATACCAACGTAAAAGCCTGTATCATTTAGATACAGGGAATGCAAAACAATCAAGTAAGCTTTTTGGAAGGGCACAGATGGGGAACATCACTCAAAACAAAGAAAGTTCTATCGGAAAGTGATTAAAATATAAGTAGTTTATGTCTCCTATATCTATCCCCCATCCAACACACAGCATGGGATGTTCTTCGCATGGATCAAGCAAGAAGAAGATATATTCCAAAATATTGCTCTGCATAATGTGATAGCACACTGAACAATTGGGCTTCCCTGGATATAAGGGAAAATTGGTTAGCTACCCTCTGGTCTAAGGAATAAATTCTCACAGTGGACAGATGATCAATTACCATATTTTACAACCACGTGAGACTTTTAAAACTAAAATATTTTCAGTTTTTTCTAATCCATGTTTCATATGTTTTTTTAATAATGTGTGACATTTGTCATAATCTCACCACACAAATTCAGTATCTTTAAGAAGGAACCAAGGACATTAGCGTTATATTATGCATAAATTTTATCACTATGGGAAGACACTTTTGTCTGTAGAAATCCTGGTTCCTTACATGTACTTTGATTTTAAGATTTGAATTTTTTTTTTATTTTTGCTGTTTTATTTGTGTTTTGAATATGTCTTCTTATATCCTTCATTTCAGTGAAGCTATAGTTTTGAATGAATATTTAAAGAAAACAGAGACTTAATATACATATTCACATATGTAGAAACATATTCACACAAATACACACTCATTTATATATACATATTCATTGACATAAATATACATATTTTCTAAAGGCCATCACAATCATTGCATAGTAAGTTACTTTAAGAGATTGAAGAACAAAAGTCACATTATTATATCCAATGATAGTTCATGCCTTCTGTCTCAGAATTAGAGAAGGTTTGAAAGATCAGAGATCTCAGGTGGCTTATGGTAGACTGCTAGGTAATTTTTATTTTAGGATAAAGACTAGTTTTAAACGCAAGTGCTCTGGTTATGGGAGACTGTAGTTGTACTCACACAATATTGTTTAGTGATACCTCATTTGGAACAATATGGTGAGTAAAAGAGACAGAAGTTAGTGAAATGTATTATGTTAGTGGAAATACAGTCATTAAAATATAATTGCAGACATATAATGCAAATTGTAACATCTCATAAAAGAAAATGAGAGGATGTTAAGGGTAAGTTTAATTCAGTGCATTCTATTTGTTTTTTATTTATTCTTCTCTCAAACAACACATGGAGACCACAGATTCTGCTTCCTCCACTTCTCCAAGCCCCTCTGCCTCCTCATTTCCCTGATCTGTTCCCCACACCCCACCATCATCCCTGAGAAAAGGATTCAGTTCTTCAACATGTCTTCTGCTGTTTACTCTTGATTCATTTTTTTTTGTTTCTGTCTTACACACACACACACACACACACACACACACACACACAGATATCCTTGTTCTACAAACACTTCTAAGTTAACTGCTATGTCAGCCTTTCCTCCCATTGAGCATTATCTCTTAGATCAGTGATTTGCTGAGTGGGTATGATTTCTAATTTCCTTGTAATAACTAACTCACAGTGATCTGAGATTGTGTTTAGTTTATTTGAGTCCCATGTCTAACACATGCCTCAGAGATACTATGCAGAACATAGTTATCGTTATGGAGTTTGTTGTATGTAGATTTAGGTCATGAATAAGAGAAACCAGAAAACTTTAATGATATTTATGATTCTCTTTGGAATGTCATATCCTACTTAAAACAATAAAAGAGTTGTTTCATCTAACTCTCTTTAATATGTTACTGTATTGCCTTTATACTTCTCTGCTGCTTCTTTTTAAACCATATGTCAATCTTCCTAAAGGTCTATACACTTTCTAGGGCTATGAACAATAACTACCTCTACTGAGTGTCTATTATGAATAAACAAAGACAGGGAATTTTATTAAATTCTAAACTGTTAAAGTCAGAGGGAGACGGAGACATTATTCAAATCAAAGACTGCCAACTTTGAAGTCAGCCACTTTCTTACTCAGCCTTACATTTGGTCTTGGAAACAAAAAATAAGAACGGAAATTACTTTTGGATCCTTTGTGCACCTGGTTATAACTCAGAGAATGATGCAGAGGTTTTTATTGTCATGAAAGTAGAAAGAGAGCAGCAGGCATTTCTTTTTCCCTCATGAGTCCACACTGAGCCCCTAGGTGTACATGCTGACTTGTCCAAATCTAAAGCAATTTGGGTGCTTAAGTTGACAGGTGATTTCAAACTAAATAAATGCTACAGCTTACAAGGTACAAATTTCTTTGATACAAAGCCAGTTCTACTTTATGATTCTCCTCATTAAAACTTTTTCTAAGAATTCAGTTGTCTTCTAAACTTATACAAATTGCTACTTTAATGTAAGAATTGCTTACTACTGATCATGGACATTATCTTATTTCATTTTAATAATTGGTACTTATGACACTAAAATCTATTTTCTACAAACAAATGCGAAAAGAATATTTGTCAAAAGGCATTTGAATCTATTTTGTGAAATTTTGAACAACAGGGCCATTTTGAAAAGAAAAGTGCTTTTCAAAAGATGTTTTTCTGTCTAAAGGAGTTGAACATCACTTCCAAACTGCCTACATCCTTGTAAAACAAATTTAGAGGAAGAAGTTTTTACAGTCGTGACAAAATCTAGATGTAGATTACTTTATCAGAAGAAGGTAATTTTCCATAATCGGCAGAATGCACAACACTGAGACTGGTACATTGAATTTCTAAACAGTATGATTTTGAAGATATTTGGAAGTGCTTTTTCTTACTAAAGGCTTCAGATTCCTAAGAACTACTGAAAATGATGAATAATTTCTAGAAAAAGCAGATGTAATTTTCAAAGCAAGAATATATCCCATTTTGTGTGACTTTTTGTCATAAGATTAACTACAAAAGTTCTGGTTGGCCTAAACAACAGTTGATATCAAAATAATAAAATAAAGGAAAGAACTGTCTTCCTCTAATTTCTGAAAGACTGCCTCTCACAGCAAATGACACGGTTGAGTGAGACCTGCAAGGACCTATAGACAGAGTCATTGTGTTAGTTGTCTCATACTGTTGAGATTTGAGCCCTTAGCAAAACAAGAAATGATTTACTTGGGTTCACAGTTAAGGAAGAATGGTACAATCTTACTTGGTGCTATTTCAGAGCCCTTGTTAGGTAGTGCATCATAGAGGAAGCTCATTGTGGATAAATCTGTCCGCCTTACTACTGCTAGAAATCAGAGAAACCAAGGGAAGGAGGATATGGTGAAAGCTGCATTATTTGCTCCAAAGCTAGTGCCCTGATTACGTATGTCCTTTACATAGGTTCTACTGTGTAACAGCTTACGAAGCTATGAACCAAGTTCTGTATCGAGTATTGGTATTGTTTGAGGTTTTATTACAGAACCTTCCCTCAATATTCCCGCCAGGTGGGGCCGAGCTTTCCATTTTGATTTTTATGGGCTGTTCTTAAGGAATTCAAGGTGGAGCACAAAGCCTTCAGAATTTTAGGCATTGAATCTTCAGAGTCATTGACCATTCTAAAGATTTATAACCTTATTTTTTAAATACATAAACTGAGAGAAAAAAAAAAAAAACCTTTCTACCCAAATCAGAAAAGGCATGCCAAGTGGCTGTTGATAATGAGACATCACTGGACAAGCAACCCAAATACTAAGATTCATAACAGAAACATAAGAAACAAGGTGTTTGTTTTATATATTTTGCAGATCTTCGTGGGAAATATGGAAGATGCTATATTTGTCATTAAATGCTTCCTTATTGCTTTTAAAATGGAGTGATAAAACGGAATTTCTAAGTCATAATTTTGCTGACATTCCCTATTTAGTTTTTCTCCCCAACTCTTGTTTGTAGTCATTGGAACAGTCACATTTATGTACAAAAACAGTTATATATAAGCCTGACAGTTAAAATATCTATTTTCTATTTTTTTGTCCTTTTATTAAGTGTAGCTTTTTTCCCCACCTCATTCATATATCTTCACTACAGTTTTTTCTCCCTCTACTCCTTTCAGTTTTTTTCTACCTTCCCTCCTGTCAGGACCTACAAATTTCCTGTCTTTCATGAAAAACCAAACAGGCTTCCACGAAATATATAGTAAACTAAGGTAAATTTAACAAAATAAACCAGCATATTGGCATAGGACAAAAGAAACTGAAGGAAAAGTGTCCAGGTAAAGGCACATTAAACAGATATAGATGCACGCATAGCCCCACTACTTCACACATTCAGGAAATAATAAACTCTTGTACTGGAGGCCAGAATATAAATGACCTTTGGTAGTTATAGGGGATGTGACATTGTTATCATGGTTTAACTGCTAGTACATGCACATAATCAAATATGTAACATACGTGTCCTTCTAGGTCCAGGTTACCACACCTAGGATTAATTTTTCTGGTCTAAGATTATTTAGTCATTATTTTTTTCTGGGATGTGGTTAGCCTCTTTGAAGGTTGGAGTTTTGCTACTAGTACCCTCTATAGGGTTGGATTTGTAGATATAGCTATGATTGTTTTTGTTCTTTTTTTTTTCATGGAACTTAGTTTTACCTGTATCTACTGTGATTGATAATTATTGTTAGGTATAACAGTGTGAGCTGCCACTTGTAGTCTCAAAGTCTGTCAAAGATTGGCACAGGGCCTTTCCTGGACTATTTGTTCCTAAAGCAAGTTTGGCTGGTGGATCCCCAGGGAATATCTGCTGGGAGTTGTAATAACAGGATTAGAAGGCAGGGATATTAGAGCAGATCTGCCTGGTCCACCTGAGATGGGGCAGAGAGGGTGATGCGGCAATAGCATGTGGTCTTCTACAGAGCTGTGAGGGGGCTGTGGATTGGATTTACAAGAAATGGTGGAGTTAAGCTTTAATGGCCTGCAAGTTCCGAGGAAATGCCTGCTGGTGATGAAGGCTAGGATACAGTTATGAGAGGTAGGAGAGGAAGGTCAGAAGAAAAGCTCTATGTGATCCACTGCAGACAGGGAATTGGGGGAGGATAACCTGCTGTAGGTGGCCTGCTGAAGCACTAAGAATGTGATCAAATTTGAAGGAGCAGAAGAAGAGAGGAAAATCTTCATGTAGAGAGCCTATCATCGTCCCTGAACACAGTGAAAACCTCTATTATGGATGCAAAAAATGTACTTAATTTCGATTTTGAAATATAAAAAGTTTTTCTAATTTATGCCATTTTAAATGTACATTAAATCTATGTAACTTTGAACTCTTTAATAAAATCCATTACTGTAAAACAGGACATTGTGAGAGTATTCATTTATTGTTTGAGTACTTGAGAATAAATAATAATATAGTAAATAATTTTATGCTATCAAAACACAGACATCATTAAGTCAATCAACCTCTTTAATGAAGAATACAATCTAGTATGGAAAAATAAAAATGAGAACATAGAAGTTATTACCTATGTCACTTCGTTATAAAATTAACAGTATAGGAAGGGTTATAGTAATAGTGAAATGTTAAGATAATAATTTAATGATATATGCATATATGTAGAAAATATTAAACAAAGAACAGAAGCACATATCTGTTCCTTCTTTCTTTACTGACATTTTTTTCATTCTTTGTTTTGTTTCAGCAGGGTAAGAGAAAATGTCAAATGGGTTTTAATTTGCATCCCCTGGAAGACTAATGAAGATAACAAAAATTCAATTATTTATTAACTCTATACCTTATTTTATTTTTAATGATGAAATTCTTCAACTATTTAACCCATGTATATAACAAATTATGATTTACTCTCAGTACTACTCCATATCTCTCCCCAAATCTTGTCTTTTACCTCACTTCCCTGACAATTTGAACCATGGTATGACCCAATAACTTTAACCATGGGAGTCTGTGAGACCTCAGTCATGGAGATAAACCCTGTGAACTTCACATTGGGTATACAAATGAATACATTCACCCATCAGTAACTAATCCTTCAAAGAAGGAGAGGTAAGATTCCATGAATCCATCTTTGAGCTATAACTGGCTAGTGATACAACCCATACTGTGTTTCTTCTTTTGAAAGGTGTCTGTTTATTGCCTTAGTCAATTCATTAATTGGAAAGTGCTTATTATTATGCATTTATTTGGTGCTTTCTTCCCTGGGAGAATATTTCTCTTACTTCTGACATGACTTTGCTGACTGCAAGTCTTTATGTTATAATACTGAGAACCTTGTGTACTCTCAGTTCATTCTCCATCATGGAAAACTTTATGTGTTACTAATCTATGAGAGAAGTAGAATTCTGATTTCATATTAACCTCCTGCAGACTCCACTTCTTAGTACTGAAATACTCAAGTTCAGTTTAGGGCAAATATTGAAGGGCACACAGCATTCAACTCTTTGCCACAGTGTGATACAATTTTCTATTCACATATTTTGCTGTACAGATGGATAGAAGGCTGTGCTCCTTTCATTTTTTTCTTCATTTTTTTATTTTCAGATTTTATTTACAATTTTATTTAAAATTTTTATTTTATTTACATGAGTGTTTATCTGAATCTATGTCTGTGTACCACATCCATGATCCATGTAGTGGTTAAGAAGGCCATAAAAGACAATGAGAACCACTGTGGCTGTAGTCACAACGTTATGAGTTGCCAAATGGATACAAGGATTTGAATCTCTGCTCCTAAAATAGAACACAGTAATTTTAACCACTGTGTCATCAGACCCTATCAGGTTCTTGTTTTAGGTGGGAACTTCTAATCCTATTCTGTGACTTTCACTTGGGTTCTGATATCTTGAGTTATCATAGTTATAAATTTCAGCTACACGGCTATTCATGTCAGTAGACACACATAGAAAGACCTCTGTTCAATACTATTTAATGCATTGTTGTTATACCTTTATCTATGTCATCCCTAACCCTCCATACTTGAATTTTAACAAAGTCATCTTTTTTTTCTACAAACTTGCATAAAAATGACTCATGAATTTGTTTATGTGGAGTTTTAGAAAATTTTTTTCATAGTATGCAAATAATATTGTTAAAGTTGCTTTTCCCCCCTCTGTTACCAAGTAAGGCTTTGCTATTGTCATCGATTAAATGTAATCTTTGCCTAGAGGCTTAAAATGCTGAAAAGCTGTGTTTACATAAATGTTAATGGTAATTGAATTTACTCACAATATAATTGTTAATAGAAGTTCAATTTTTTTAGAATGTTTGTTGTTGGCAATTCAATTAATTGCTAAAGGTTCAATAAACCAAACAGTATATACTGATAATTAACTTACTAAAGATCTTAATAATTAGGTTTGGGGTAACCAAACCTTATATGAATGCAAAGTCATATTTTAAACAGAAATATAGAGAAATGTTATATTGATTTTACTTTTATATATATGTATAAAATATAAATGATTTTTTGTAATACAAAATGAACTGTTTCTCTAATAATCTAATTATGTGAAAGATAATAAAATGAAGACAGCATTCTCTAGTTACTTTCTTTGCATGAGGATGATGTGGTCCATGGGAAGAGTATACATTTTAGGCTATCCTTATTGTCATTAATTTCATGTGTCTAGACAGCTCATTGTTCCAGGATTAAGCTTATGTGTAGTGAATCTGAAGGGCTGCTTCAGGATGAAATTTGCGTTGAATAGGCTCACTCTGCACAATAGGCCCATCATAACATAGGGCAGCCATGCAGAGCACTAAAGAATGAGGGTCACCTACTTCTCTTCATTTGATCTGAAGCCCCCAAGACTTGAGATTTCTCCTGCTGTTGGATTTTGAACTCCCCTACTAGGAAGTCTTTCTCCAGAGATTGGAGAAATTCTTCAATCATTTAGTAATTGTCATCTTGTAAATGAATCTTGGTGGGAATCCAGAAGCCATATAATCATAATGCCAATTCTCAATTCTGAATTATAATTAAGGTTTTTCAGGCATGTGTATGCTTTGAATATTGTGTGTTAAGATATCATGTGTCATTTCACCTAATGTAGTTCATTTAATTTTTCTGGAAATATGTCTTAATGTTTGTGCTTATTATTTTACTACTTATTTATTTACCTTTACCACACATTATTTCTACCAATTGCTAAGTCCTCATCTTTGTCAATATTCTATTGCTGTGAAAAGATAACCATGAGCATGGCATTCTTATTAAAAAAACAAATTAACCAGAGCTGGCTTACAGTTCAGAGGTTTAGCCCATTATCACCAGGATGGCAAGCATGTTGGCAGACAGGCAGACATGGTATTGGAGAGGTAAATGGTTCTTCATCAGGATCATCAGACAGTACGAAGAGAGAGTAACTGGCCCTGGCTTGAAGACATGAAACTCCCAAACTACCCCACTTCCTACCAAGTGAAAAACTTCTTCCAACAAAGCCACAGCTATTCCAGCAAGGCCACACTCCCTAAATCTTATCAAGTAGCTACATTCTCTAATGCCCAAGCATTACAATAAATAAGCTTATGGGGGTCAACCTTATTCAAACCATCACATTCATAGCCTTGTAGAAAAATTACAATGCAAAAATGATTTCAGTCCATCTTCAAATGTCACCATAACCTATCATAATCTCAACACTACTTAAAAGTACAAAGTGCGAATTCTCATCTCAAACTTAAGGCAACCTCATAACTGTAATCCCCTATAAAATCAAGCTAGAAAAGCAGACCACATACTTCCAAATGCAATGACACAGAACATATATTAGCATTTAAATTGGTGAGCAGGGTGAGGGTGAAAGGGATAGGGGGTTTTTGGAGGGGAAACTAGGAAAGGAGATAACATTTGAAATGTAAATGAAGAAAATATCAAATAGAAAAAAAAGAGGAAAAGAAAGGTCAGAAAAGCAAGCATGAATAGGGAAATAATGTAGCAAGCAACACTGAAAACCAGCTGGGAAAACACCAAACTCTACTTGCCCCTGTCTATATTCAAAACTCTCTTCAGATATTCAATTCCTTTCTCTTTCATTGACTGACACACACTTTTCTGTCTTTGGCTTGTACGGTCCTTAGTCTGTAGTGTTCCTTGGCCTGTATCCTCTAACATGTTAGGTCTTCAAAACACCCCATGCTTTACCTCCACAGCTTCATGAAATGTCCTCTCTGGACCTCCAAGCAGGGATTCCTCAACCATAAGCCTTGTCTTAGGAGCTTTCCTTAGTAACAGAGGTACAGCCCATATTCACTTTCTTGTATCCAAACTCTAAAGCTGGAACCGTGAAAAGCTACCAAAGTTTTGTTGTTTTTCTGGGTCTGAAACGTGGTCCAGTCTTTCATGTAGATTTTCACCAGCTTTCTGTTTCCTAAGGTTTTCTTCATTGCCCAAGCTTGGCTGCTCAGAATCAGGCTGGCCTCAAACTCATCGATCTGCCTGCTTCTTTTGCTCAGAGCCGGGATCAAACATGTGAACCCCTACACCCAGCTTAAACTTGCTTTTAATTTCTTTTCACAATTTGTAAATTTAGCTGGATGGGGTCCTGCCTCAAGGGGTACCACTTCCTTGATTTCATTTAGCATCTGGCTTTTTCTTTAAATTTTTTATCTTTGTGAACACTGGAATTAGCTCTACTAATTGTTCTGGTATTCGTTTATCCCCAAACTCTCTATTTTGTAATTTTTCTTGCTTATCTTGATCTTTTCAGTTATGGATCTACATTAGAGTCACCACAACTAACATTTTCAGAATCTCTTCTGTAGATATATTCTGTATCAAAATGAAAACTAAATGCCAAAATACTCTGCTACACCAATTTTTTTTATCATATTACCAACTTTGTTTTCTTCTAGGTTTTCATCATAATCTGAAATAATCTTGATTGTATGAGAATTTTTTATGCCATTGATTGCAACTTTCATGAGAGTAGAAATCTTGCCTATTCATACTTCATTACCTCGATATAGAGTTTAAAGTAACCATCTCAGTTTCAAAGGACCTGAACATCAATTTCGCTGAATTATAATAGCACAGGGGTGTAGTGGTAATATTATATACAAATAAACTAACCCCACTATGAAGTCCCTGGATTATCAGTCTGGAGGATTTATATTTCATCATATACTGAGCATGGAAGGTATTTTCATTTTGCTTTAAATTGTAACAATGACAAAAGGCTATTTGAAAACTTCAAGCAACTTTAATTCCCAAGGGTTGCAGAATCCAATTACTGAATGTTAACCATGGCAAGTAAACTTATTTCAAAGAACATGAATAGTAATGAGGATTTGGTTATCTATTAATGTACTATATTTTAATCATATGGACAAATAAAGTGAAATACTTTAAAAAGTAAAAATATTTTCCCATTCACTATGAACTATCATTTTAAAAATCACTTTTATATTTTGTCTATTCAGAGATTCTATTGTGTTTTTGCCTCTAGACATAAAAGGCAATTTGGCCTTTACTCTAGGGATTTATAATAGATGTTTGCAATAAAGCAATTCAACCATAAAATACACCCACTAAAAGGATGGTTAAATGACTGTTGTATAAGCTCCTGACTTTTCTTTTAAAGTTCTCATAACATTTTCAATGTTAACAACAGAGTCACCATTAGGCAATTACTTAGAAAGTCTCATTTTAGGGCCTATTTTTAAGAAATAAAATTATTCTGTTAAGCAATCATGAAGATGTTATTCCATACACATTCTCTAAATAGACATTTATAATAATGTTTTAAAGGAAAATGGGTTAATGGGATGGCCTAAAACATAATAAAATGTAAAATAATGAATAAAAATTTACATGCTATTTTTCCAGATGAAATGATTTTGTTTTACTTCCCATGATAAGGAAAATGAAAAATATTTAACATGGTGATTTACCAATGTTAAATGGTAGCTTAAGAGATAGACAATTGGAGACAAATAGCACACAAACAGACAGATACTATGAATAACTAAATATTATCAAATACTTATGAAACTACAAGTTAAGGTCAAGGTCACCTTAGGGTTATGATTTTGAAGCTATGCCTATCAACACACATAAAACACACACTTAAAGAAGTTCACCGTATAGTGACATGAATGACATTAATAAAAACTTTCACACCAGTGAAAAGTTAAGACCCAAGTAGTCATCTACCCATTGCATATGAGAAACATGCCTTTAATAACATTACTTACATTGACACAAATTCAAAAATGCCAACTTATTAAGAGGCTGGAATCCAAGGCAGAGAGCATATAGAAAGACAGTGGTCAAATGCATCTTTTTATATTGAACATAATATCTGAAATGTATAGGTACACGACCCCGCATGATGACACTCTTAGTACCAAGATTTATTTGTCCCAGAGGGACTGAAAGCAGGGAATAGGAGACAAAGACAGGTGATAGAGGATGAAGGAGAAGAGGAACAAGGGAGAGGGAGGGGAAGTATATGTCCTAGAGTGGGATTGCCTCTGGATAGAGGAAAGACACACATAGCACATAAGAAAATAACAGTTTACAAATGGGCAAAGGGAAACCCCATGTTAGGATGAGGTTTTAATTTTAATTGGATATGTTAATTAGATGAACCAAAGGGAGCTATTGATTGCTGGATTTCAATACATTGAAAGCTGGACCTTGTTAGTCAGCCTAGAGTGGAGGAAGTAGCCAAATAAAGAAATAGACCTTGCTGGCCCACTCAAGGCAGAGGGAATGGGAAAGAATGGGCAGGCCTACCAGAGCCATGCTAGCCATGGTCCAGCTGGCCAGATTCTCTTTAATATCAAATCCGTACATAGTACAAATATAGTTAGTTAACCTAAAGTGTGATTTGTCCCATATTTAACAGCAGAACATCAGCATATATTTTGCTGAATTTGAAGATATGAACTCTCTAATATTTCCAATATCACAAACTGCTTTAACTTCTGAATCTCACCAACCTGACAGTAAATATAGTGCATAAAACACAAAATTTAATGTTGAAATTGCACTGTATTACTGATGCTACCATCTTAAATACAGAAAACATATGGGCTTGAAGTTATGACCAATTATGTTTAAAATAGCTACTTTCTGTCTTCATTGTTTATTCTCAATAACAATGGATTTATTATTGAGGTTTTAAATGTCTTCAGGACAAAAACGAGTTGCGCAAGGATTAGTGTTACTGAAAACTATTATTTTTAACATTCTTTTTTTGTTTGGATTATTACAGAAGTAGTCCTGTGACTGCTTCTATGTTTGTTTGTTTGTTTTTACAAATCAAGATCACAAAAGGGATAAGATTACAATGTCCATTTTAAAGCTGGTGTCATAGTTCTCCTAAGATAATACACTGAAAGCAGGTTAATGGGGAAAATAATCAAACAGCTTTTGAAAAGTTGTGACTATAGTTATTCTTTCTCTTTTTAGTCAATTTTCTAATCACCTCCAAAGAGAATTATTCAAATCTCAGCAGGAAATATGTGCAAACTCAGTAATCAGATGTATTATATTCACCTGCTCCTGTGTGAATTAATCACTGCTGCACATTGTTGTATTCCTTGAGTTATCACGAACACATTTCAGTATGCACCAATATTGAGATAGTTGTACCACATTAAAATGTAGGATATTGAAATATTTATTCAAGCTTCCCAGAGAGGTAGGAAAAGATGAAAGAAAAGGCTGTAGGGAAAGGAAATACTATTACAAGAAGACAGAGACATAAGTACAACTATTCAGTCAATTACAAATGAAGAGCTATTTAACATTCTAAATTAGCAAATGTCACAGTGATACCATTGATTATGTCAAGTGTCAGACAGTTTAAACAAACATTTGCTCTTGAACACTCTTGTCATAACGTAGAACCCAATGATTACAGTTATCCATGCTCAGATGTTGAAACAAAGAAGTGATATCCTCTGTATTAAACAGGGTGATAGCTTATGCCATGAACAACCACTGCAATGTGGGAAATGGTCCAGTTAGCAGTAGGCCATTTAGAAACATAGAAAGCACACAAATAATAAACTGTAATAGTGACAACAGTAATAAGTACAATGCAGTGACTAGTGATCATTCTGTGTCAGTGTGTATTTATAAAAAATGTAAGATAAATTGCTATAGTCAGTTGAAAGAGTATTTAAAGTTGAGCTTGCGTTGGGTTAAATAGTTGCCTCCTACCAAGTGTATGGATAAAAGCATTTGCTCAATAGAAAATCTTCACAGAATGAAGACTAAAGAAATGTATACCAAACTCCAAAAGTAGCACCATTGTCTGTTTAAGTCTCAAGGACCCCTGAACTAATTTACACTCAATCCTGGCTTAGGACAGAAGTTTATTTACACTACCAGTGCCATTGATATGCACATATCATTATAGACAGGTGGTAACTTAGATAATAACTAAGCAGAAAGAACTATCTGCAAATCTTAGCTTTTCCAAACACATAAAAATATAGTTTAGCTTTCCTTTGCTGGCTGGAATTCATAACAATGTATTTCTTTAGCTATTTCCTTCTGAATACTGGACTATACCTTCCGTAGAATTTGTAAAACTCACATTTAGTGAATTTTTGGATGTAGTTACTAAATATTCATTGAATAATAGAAATGAATATTTCAATTGTATTTTTTCATGTGTGTGTGTTTAATAAGGTACTCTGTAGTTTTATTTATTTTTATTATTGAATCAACACCTACACGAATACCTATCTATCTCTCTGTCTGTCTGTCTTTGCTTACAATTTCTACAAATGAGGAAGTTGAAGCTTTATGAGTTTAATTAACCCAGTAGGTATGAGCTCTGATTCAAATTGAACCTTCCTGATGTCAAAGTACTCAGACTTTCCAGCTTTGCAGGGACTTCCATTTAGCAACCTTCCTGCAAAGGTTTCCTCAAACTGGGCTCTTCCTCATGCTGCCTGACAGGAAATGGAAGGGCTTACTTCATTACTTCTCACTTAGGATCATTACATTTTCTCCCATATTTAGGCTTTTCTTTAAATTTATTTATTGATTGATTTATTGATTTATATATACATATATATATGTATATATATATATTAGATATTTTCTTCATTTACATTTCAAATGTTATCCCCGCCACCCCCCTTGCCCTGCTCCCCAATCCACCCACTCCCACTGCCTCTCCCTGGCATTCGCCTATACTGGGTCATTTAATCTTAGCAAGACCAAGGGCCTCTCCTCCCATTGATGGCCAAATAGGCCATCCTATGCTACCTATGCAACTAGAGACACTGGCCTTGGGGGGGGGGGGTTACTGGTTAGTTCATATTGTTGTTCTTCCTATAAGGTTGCAGACCCCTTTAGATCCTTGTGTACTTTCTCTAGCTCCTTCATTAGGGGCCCTGTGTTCCATCCAATAGATGACTGTGAGCATCCACTTCTGTATTCTGTATGGCTTTTCAAAAGGATTTTAGCATCATCTACACCCACTCCTGTACTTCCTCCTCTACCCTGGCCTTCTTTGTTTCATGTGGATGAAAGAAAGACCAGGAAATTACCAAGAGGCCATAGGGAAAGGATTTAAATTGAGGGGAGAGTAGATGCCTTTGCATAAAGGATCAAGGGAGAACAATGGAACAGGAAACTGGGAATAATTATGTTAAATAAAGGATTTGCACCTTTGTTTCTTTGCTTTGTTTCAGAGTTCAAACTTACATATTCAAATACTACACACAAATAAATTTTAGTAACTATAATCAACTTGTCAAAATTCATATTCACATGTCTGATTTTGTTCATTTACTATTTTTATATTATTGAGTTTATTTCAATTTTTAGTAAAGTAAATGTCAGTTAAAGGATGATAATAAGCAAGACTGGTGAGATTCCTTAGTGAGCAAAGGCACTTGCAACCTTACTTAATGATCTGAGTTTAACGCACAGGATCCACTAGTTGTCCTCTGACATCTCACTCTTCACTATGGCATGTATACAAGTGCAATCATACATGCAATAAAGAAATATAAAAATAAAATTTAAAAAAATGAGTGGATTTTTTTCTTTAATAAAATATCATTATAGAGTAAAGAATCAGATACAGCTATGCTAACACATGCTCTTATACTCAGAAATCAAAAGGCTAGGTCACTAAAATCATGAACTGCATTTGTTAAGTAGAACAATAATTCAAAATCTGAGAAACTGTTTGTTTTCATAGACAACTGTTGTATTAAAACTGAAGCCCTGAAGGAAGTTCTGGTATTATTCTTGGATGATAAATAACAGAGCTTATAAATTTGTATTTAAAATAACTGTAAATTAACTGGAGCCAACATGCAACAATAGAAACAAAAGAGCACATTCCATGCTCCCAAGACCTTATTCTTAAATTTTAAAAAGTTTTTATCGGCCTGTTTTTCTCACTCAATATGTTTATCCATTTACTAGTAAATTTTATATTTACATTTTTCTTTTCAGTTAGCTACAATTCTATTGTAGCCGGGTGTTCTATTCATCCATTAAAGAACACTGAGTAAAGTAACCCCAACCAACCCACAAAGGTTACATGTCCTTATTGATATTTGGATCCTATCTTTGAATCTTCTGATTTGTGTTTATCTTGGAGCTTTTGTAGAAGTAAAGAAAATAAAATGAGGTGGGTGAAATGATCTTAAAGAAAGAAGATAGAATGCAGGTGATAAGAAGGAGAGGATGTAGAGTAATGGTGATGATTCAGTTGGGAATAGGTGGACAGACTGGACAGAAGCGGGCTAAGGTTAGATAAAAGTAACTAAGACTGATTGAAAAACCATACAGAAGCCAAATATTATAAGATTTTTCATGTAAAAAATACCTTGATACATGATTAAAAAATAGAACAAACCAAACAAAAAAAGGTTGGGGTTTAAGACCCTCATCTTAGCTACTGGGAATCAGTATTCTCCTATCAGCATTCAGATGAAGATGTAGAACATTCATCTCCTCCAGCAACACACCTGACTGGATGCTGCCATGCTCTTGTCTTGATGATAATGCACTGAACCTCTGAACCTGTTAAGCCAATCCCAGTTAAACGTGGTCATTTATAAGACTTACCTTGGTCATGGTGTCTATTTACAGCAGTAACACCCTAACTATGACAGAAATTGATACCAGAAACTGGGGTATTGCTGTGATAGGCCTGGACATGCTTATGTTTGGAAGAGTGTAGATTTGGGGACTTTGGATTTGGAAAGAAGTGGACTGTTTTAAATGGGGCTTAATGGGCCCTCCTAGTAGGAATATGGAAGAATTTGTTGCTGAGAGTAATTTGAACTGTACAGACCTGGCCCAAGATGTTTCAGAGGAAAAGTATTTCAGAATGTGACATAAAACTGGTTTTTGTGGTATTTTGATGAAGAATTTGGCTACTTTTTGCTCCTGTGTAGAGGGTGTGCCTGAGGCTAAGTTGAAGAGACTCAGATCAATTGCGTTGATGAAGGAAGTCTCAGAGACACCCATCATAAACTCTGTTCTCTGGCTAAGTCTCATGAAGAGCTTTTTAAACAATCATAGCAAGCTGAGAGAGGAAAAACATAAAATGTATGGTTTGAGTATTAAAGGGCCAGCAGAAAGTGATATGGAGTAAATTCTAGGTTCAAGGAGATTAAATTGAATTAAGGGAGTGGTGACCTTGGGGCAAGAGCCCATCCAGCTAAATTTAGGTCCAGGCATGGTAGTACAAACCTTTAATCCCAGGAGGCTGACAAGCAGATCTCTGAGTTCAAGGCCAGTTTGGAAAACAGCAAGTTCTAGGTAAAAAACTTCATACTTGGTGGACCATACCTTTAATCCAAGTGATTAGGAGACAGGCATGCAGATCTCTGAGTTCAAAGTCAGTCTAAAGAACAAGTTCCAGGACAGGAGTTGGAAAATAGAAAACTGGTGATAATGTAATAGAACAAGGGGGCCATGTTCCAGTCCCAGCAAGTAGCTTCATCCACATGGCTCCTGGCTTTAGGAAAGCCAGAAAAAAAGAAGGGACTACTGGGACAATTGATGCTGGTTAGCTGGAGTTAAGAAATTAGCAGTGATTAAGAAGAGACCAGCATCACTGAGGTGAAATCTTCTGGGAAGTGTTTTCTGAGGGCACAAAGAACCTGTGTTCCAGAGATAACCAAGGTTGTACTTCATACTGCAGCTCTACTTGGTATGTATGAGTCACCCAGATGGTACTTGTTTTGAAGGTATGAAGGGGTCATGAAGAGCAGCTGAGGCTCGGCACTGTGAAATGCCATGGAAGGCCATTGTCGAATGTACAGCCTCAGTTGGTTGATGGTATGAGTCACCCAGATGGTACTTGTTTTGAAGGTATGAAGGGGTCATGAAGAGCAGCTGAGGCTCGGCACTGTGAAATGCCATGGAAGGCCATTGTCGTATGTACAGCCTCAGTTGGTTGATGGCTCAGGACTAAAGAAGTCATACAAAGGATTTGAGGCTTGGCACTGTGAAGAGAGCCTATGAGAGGCTATTGGTGAAGCCCAGTTGCAATGGAAGACCAAGAATAAGGGAGATGTCAGTACTGTGGGACATTCACCAAGAACAGCAGTGGCAGTGGAATACCTGAATGTAAATAGTTACAGAAGGCAGAGCTAGAGAAGTGATGCTAGCCCTTAGAAGGAACCCAGGCAATCATGTGTGGATCCCAGGCATTGAAACAAGAAGCTGCATCATTGTCTTGGAGACCCCAAGATGTTCAAGATGGCGGAGCTATGGGATATATGGTGAGGAAAGCTGCTAACAGGGAGTGGAAACAGCCTAGGAAAAAGAAGTTTGTTACAGGTAACACAGATGAAAAAGGAGTTGGAATTCTGAAGACCACTTTGACATCAGTCATGGAGATGCAGACTTTAGAGTTTGTCCAGCTGGTTTCTTGTCTTGCTTTGGATGAATCTCAGAAGAGACTTCAAACTGTGGACTTCTATCATGTTGAGACTGCTATAGACAAGGTGTCTTTGTACATTGGATTAAATGTGTCTTTTATTATGCCTATGTCTATACCTATAGATAGGTATGCACTCCCCCCACCCATAGACTTATCTGCTTGAATAAGCTATGGGACCAGGGAGTGGAATAGGATGTTTTATATATGCTCAACCCAGAGAGTGACACTATTAGAGGGTGTGGGTCTGTTAGAGTAGGTGTGTCACTAGGGTGGGGGATTTAAAACCCTCATCCTAGCTGTCTGGGAGTGAGTATTCTGCTATCAGCATTTAGATGAAGATGTAGAACTCTCAGCTCCTCCAGCATCATGCATACCTGAATGTTGCTGTGTTCCTGCCTTGATTATAGTGGACTCAACCTTTGAACCTGACAAGTTAACCCCAATTAAATGTTGTCCTTTATAAGACTTGCCTTGGTCATGGTGTCTCTTCACAGTAATAAAACCCTAAGACAGTACCTAACTGCTTAATACTACAAATGAAGCCATAACCCATGATTAGATTCTCTCAGGCTCCAGATGTGAACCAGAGTATTCTGGTAAATATAGTATCAGATTGACTCTAAATGTGTATCTCCATACCCATTGATTAGTGTAGTCTGCTGATCTCATTGGAAAAAGGTTCTTTGTGGAGTGGTTGATATACTAACACAAAATTGGTCAAAGTATAGAGAACAAATGTAGTTAGAGTACTTAGCTACAAATGGAACAATTATATTAATCTTTCCCCAACATTCAGGGCTATTAAAAGAGTGGTCAAAAAAAATAAGATTCAATTTTGGGGAAGAGTTGAATGAAACAGTATCCTCTGGAAAAAATACAAATGTTGTTCTCTTGACATTATAGAAGTTATGGTAGCCTTCAAGAGACCCAAGCAAACACTCCAATAAACATCCTGGCAAAGATGAAGGTATGTCTCATAAGCCAAGGTCCCTAACAGAATATTTACTGGTTTCTTCAGAAGAGCCAATTTCATCTAAGTCTGTGGAACTTGTGGGTCAACCATGGTCCAGTGGATTGACCCAAAGTATAAAGGCAGCACAAATGGAGTTACTGCATTATTTATAAACAAACAAATAAACAGCACAAACCCCAAATAATCATGAAATTGAGAGGGTATAGGGAGGTAAGGGTGGATCAACGAAGAGTTAGGAGAAAGGGTGAGGTTGAGTATGAGTAAAAATAGTATATAGATTCATAAAGAAATAATAAAATATTAGTTTTAAAGTGCTTCTTCTCAGAAATTGGCCAAACATTTGTTTTTTTTCCCTTTCTTCTCCATTTTATTTCCAAGAGGGTGTCCCCCCCCACACACACACCCCACCAGACCATTCCACTCCCTGTGTCCTCAAGTCTCCCAGGAGTTAGATGCATCTTCTCTCACTGAGGCCAGACCAGCAGTCCTCTTCTGTATATGTGTTGGGGGCTCATATCAACTGGTGTATGATGCCTGGTTAGTGGCTCAGTGTCTGAGAGATCTCAGGGGTCCAGGTTAGTTGAGACTGCTGGTCTTTGTATGCACTATTATGATGTAGTTGAGGTTGACTAAAATAGTTTTTGTTTGTTTTAATTGTTTCTTACTCTTTTTATTTCTGAGGACATTTTTGATGGAACTATATGTATATGTATATTTGTGCATTCTGTTATGATAACTATCACTCAAAATTCATTTCATATTATTTAACTAAAGGAAAAAAATTTATCTATCTATCTATCTATCTATCTATCTATCTATCTATCTATCTATCTGTTATCTTTGTAATTAACTAACATTTTTAAGATGAACTAATGTGTCAGAAAAATACTGTTAATAGCCCTAAAATTCTATCCTTTAGATGTAATAAAATTTTTGACTCACTAAAGTAACACAGCTACATTTGGCTATTATTATTATTATTATTATTATTATTATTATTATTATTACATTTTTCTATTTTTACAGTTAATAGAGATATATAGGAAGGGCCATGTCTTCTACCATTTGTCATAGGATTTCTTGTGTTTTCAACATTTTAAATATTTCATATCACTTGTTACACAAAATCATAAAGCCAATATACAGTGATATATGTGCTGTTTTTTTTTCTCTAATACAGCATACATTTTAAATCACACACATACTTCAGTAGAGATGCCTTTATTTTGAACTTTTAAGATTATTTTCTCTGGAAAACTGACCTCTCATTCATGCCGCTAAGATGTCTGAATCCTTACAGCATTGAAATATTTTCGTTTCGTCTTTTCTCACACATCTGAAGCACTAGGACTTTAAGCTTCCTCTGACTTGTTTATAAAGGGGGAAGGCATGGGCCTTCTGCTTTTTTTCTTCTTTATCAACATTTAATGGGAAGTGCGGGAAAGAAAAGAGAATGCATGCTGTTAGCTATTATCTTTACAAATGACTTGTTAGCCTTTTATTTGTCTGCTCATGCTTCAAACACTCAAAGGACATTTTCAGACTCTTGGCGGATGAAGGTTCAATCCTAAAATGACGTGACAGGCTGGATCTTCCTTAAGAGATTTTGACATGATATTAAGCCACAGTTACAAGCCAATACTTGAGTGGGAAACCCTGGGGAAATCTTTCAGAAGTGGAACACAGCATTTACAGCAGGAGGCAGGTGTTTGTGCCAGTGGAGCAAACAACAGTATGATAAATTTAGTATCGAAAATGGGAGGAAAACCAGTGATTCGTTACCACTGGGGAACAATGGAAAAAGTTGAAAGACGGGAGAAAAATACCTTTGGTGGCCCCTGAAAATGTTAATTTCCTGACAACATGAAATATCCCCTCATCGCGGCAGGTGCCCTCAGAACCAGGTGCCGCTCCCGGGATTGTCTTGGAATTTATGTGTTTCTTTTACTGTGCTGGGATGTGAAGCAGCTGCCACTGTCCGTGTGGGAAGAAAGCAAAGAGCTTTTAATTAGCAGGGAGAGGGTTGTTAACTTAGTTGGGGGTTCATATTCTTTCTGTCTCTCTGTCTCTCTGTCTCTCTGTCTCTCTCTCTCTCTGTCTCTCTGTCTCTCTGTCTCTCTCTCTCTCTCTCTCTCTCTCTCTTCCTCTCTCAATCTTTAATTCTCCACTTGTACTGCTGCTGGATGCTTGTTTAGAGTCTCTGTACATCTACACAACCAACACCACTCCCCCCCCCACACACACACACAATCAAGGATAATGGTATTATGCTAGAACGCAGATATGTTCTGCATAGTGTTAAATTAACTAGTAGCATAAAAATTGTATAGAAAATTACCGCATAATTTTCAAATATTATGTGTAGTACATCCATTGACAATAGAAATTTTCTCATAATTTAATATTACTATGTTTTATGCTTTTGCATAATTGTCTACACGTTTTACTCAGCGATTTTAACCTCTAATGACTATATCTGAATCATAGGAATGTTTACATAGCTGTACATAGTAGAATCATATAACTAAACATTGATTAAATTTAGAACTCTCTTTGTTCAATAGCTATGGGGAAAGCTTAATGAAGTTCTACTTGTTTGAAGTTATTAGTTTTATTAATGCAAAAGAGGGACAATAATGCCTCTACAACTTGTCTGCCTTAATGGAAATATCAATAAAATAATATATAATAGTAGCTACTCTATCATATCTACATATACAGACAATATGCTCAATTTGGAAAAGAATAATAAAGAGCTGCGTTCCTCCCCGAACATTATAATACACCCAATCATTTGGTGATGCTCTATAACTCTTAATGACATCACATAGATAACACAATGTGCTACTAATTGATTCTTCTTATGTAGACTTGTCTAAAGAGAAGTTCCATCAAAGCTTAAATTCAGCTTCACTTCCCATTTCCTCCCCTTATCTTAGACATGACTAATCAGAGTCTGGACACCAGCATCGTGTCCTTTGAACTCCTTTGAACACCCCTGACCCTGGGTGGACAGCTATCTCCCAGCTTGTGAAAGTTGAATAAAGAGATCTACCCTGTACTTTTCATGTCCCTGAGGTGACAACAGGCAATAGCTTCACAATGAGTTCTTGCAGTCCATTTTCACTTCCTAGCACAGAACTTCAGCCACAGACTTGTTTGTAGCAAGGCTCATAATCCCAGGCTGGTCATTTAGGGAGATTCCTTTCATTCTGACTCCAGTTTAGACACCATCCTTATTGTCGCATTCTGTTCCTGTCAATTCACATAGACTTGCTCTTGCATACCTTCCTTTTTTAAATGGTGAAAAGACAGGTGACTTATTACTAACTTACCTCCAGTGATTTCGGAAGATCTCAGATCCACCTGCCATACAATATGCCTCTTTGGAAATAAGCAACTGTATATTTTGATACGTAGTAGATTAGTAGATAGCTATAGTTCTGATTTTATCAAAAAGAGATTACAGTTTTTATGCTCTTATGACAAACCACTGCCTATTACTGTCTGCTTGGAATGGCTTAGCTAGGGTCAGGGAAAAATAGGATTTACTAAGTACTCTCTTCACCAAGAGAGCAGAAAGATCATGTTTCATACTAATTTCCTTACCATTTTTAAAAATTTTTATTAGATATTTTCTTTATTTACATTTCAAATGTTATCCCCTTTCTTGGTCTATCCCATTCCCCCTCCCCCTGCTTCTATGAGGATGTGCTGCCATCCACCCTCCCACCTACCTCCCCACCCTGGCATTCACCTACACTGGGGCATCAAGACTTCACAGGCCTGAGGGCCTCTCCTCCCATTGATGCCCAACAAGGCCATCCTCTGCTACATATACAGCTGGAACCATGAGTCACTCTGTGTGTATTCTTTGGTTGGTGGTTTAGTCCCTGTATATGGGATAGATCCCCAGGTAGGGCAATCTCTGTACAGCCTTTCTTTCAGTCTCTGCTCCACACTTTGTTTCTATATTTGCTCCCGTGAGTATTTTGTTCTGCTTTCTAAGAAGGACCAAACCTTTATTTGTTATAGCCAGAAGCTGGAAAGAACCCAGATGTCCTTCAACAGAGGAATGTATACAGAAAATATGGTACATTTACATAATGGAGTATTACTCAGCTATCAAAAATAATGACTTTATGAAAATTCTTAGGCAAATGGATGGAATCAGAAATATGATCCTGAGTGAGGTAACCAAATCATAAAGAACACTCATGGTCTGAACTCACTGATAAGTGGATATTAGCCCAAACCTCTGAATACCCAAGATGCAATTCACAGACAAAATGAAGCTCATGAAGAAGGAAGACCAAAGTGTGGAGGCTTTGGTTCTTACAGTTTCACCTAAAGACTATACCCCTCTTTATATGTAGAGTACAAATCTGACAGAAAATGATATGCACATGATAAATTTTGATTTCTTATTTGTGTTTAGCATTTGGTCTAAAGACCAGGTGCAAGTACTGTGCCTTATGCTCAAATTAAAGGCTGCATTAAAAAAAATAATAAACATCCTTCAAATGTATGGACATATCTAAAGAATTTTGGTTATTATCTGACTTTGAGCTAAAATCATTACTAATTATGGTTATGCTTCACTTTTAACCACTTAGAATTAATAAAATTATTTTGACAGATTTCAATTTCATAATGAATGTGAATTTTTTTCTTTTTTATTGAATATTTTATTTATTTACATTTTAAGTGTTATCCCCTTTTCCGGTTTCCCCTTTGGAACCTCCTATCCCAACCTCCTTCCCTCTGCTTCTGTGAGGATGCTTACCCACCTGTCCACCCACTCCAGCCTCTCTGCCCTGGCATTTCCCCTATACTGACTGGGGCATGGATCCTTCCCAGGACCAAGGGCCTCTCCTCCCATTGATGTCCAACAAGGCCATCCTCTGCTACATATGATGTGGCTGGAGCCACGGGAAAGTGAACATTTAAAAAATATGTTCAAGTTCATTAAAGAAGTACATTTAACTTTTAGTTAAATGCTAATTGTAAGTTGTAGAAAATTTAAATGTATAGAAACTTAAAATCTACAAGATCACTAATCAATGCATATAAAGAGAATTATTTAGAAAGACACTTGAACTATGTCTATTTAACAAGGTAATCCAGAAAGATTCTCAGGTCATATAACCCATTCAAATTGATACTTATCTCTATGGCTGTTATTAGTTCTGAATTAAACCCATAACCTTTTACCTTGCTTGTCAATAAATGTCCAGTTCACTTTCTTATTTCTAAACCAGTCTATGGGTCTACAAAGATACCTCACTCTGAATTATGAAATTTATGAAGCAAATTGTACCTGTATGAATATATAAATAAACATGAGCAAAATAATTGCCACATATTCTTATTGATTCAATTCTCAGTGATGCATGAATGGATTAATTCCAAGTCTGGTTAAGATACTAGAGATGTTCCTTAATTTTCTTTCTAATTTGCACATAGTTTGAAAAGGCAATTTCAGGGCAGTTTGAACACTTTAGCCATAAGAGCAATTTTTCCCACACAATACTTAACTTGACATTTCTATTTCCAGTGAGCAAATGAGCTATTTCTGCTAACATTCAGAAAAATATCTTAACATTATGAAAAAAATTATGTCTAAGAACTTTTATGGATATCTTTGACATACAAGGTGGTTCTGCGATCACAAATCAATATAGCAAATGTAATCTTCACAACTTAAATATGTAGGTAGGACGTTCAGGCACCCTTGATCTCTGTACTAGGCTATTGATTTCATTAAGGATGCAATATTGCCCAGAGTCTTTACGCAAACACATTTTCACCCAAGAAGTCAAATAGAGAAATAGGCAAAAAATTCTCTTTCATCTATAAATTATAAAGCCAAGTTCAAGACATTCAAAGTATTTGAAAAAGTGTTTGATTTCTTAAGTAAAGAAAGTGGAAAAAAATACAGACTAGCTTGAATAGTAACCTTAGTCACTTTTCATAGCAATACAGAATATTAAAGGCAACTGATTTGAAGTGAAGACTTTTCATAGCAATACAGAATATTAAAGGCAACTGATTTGGAGTGAAGAATCATAGGAAAATGAGCAAATTAAATAATCAACCAGTCTCAGAATTAATCACAATCAATCATATAATTATTATTGATTTTGAAGAACAATTTAAATGCCATAAATATACACAGAGATAAGCACAGTTTTCTCCAAATATCATCATTCTCATTATCTTTACTCTCAATAAGAACAATGTGCCCATGTTAGCTTTGAAAACATACAAATAAATGTGGAAGTGTGCATTTCTATTCAAACCTTGTCTACTACCAAGAAATACCAAGCCTGAAAACCCTGTAGTTATTTACCAGTTAAGCATGTTTTTAATCAGTAGTAATACCAGGCAAGGACTCATCAAATATACTCCTGAAAATATCCCATGGAGACTGTGATTTTGTTCTCTCTTAAATTTATCCTTTTTTATTATTATCTTTAATCTTTTTGTTAGTTTTGTTTTTTAAAGTTTAGTCTTTAACCGCCTCCTGTTCTACCTTCTGACAGTTCCTGATACCATTCCTCCTCCTCCTTCTCCAAGAGGATGTCCCCATCTCCCCACACACCTCACAAGTTTTCTCCATTCCCTGGGGCCTCAAGAATCTCAAGGATAGGTTCATCTTCTCTTACTGAGGCTGGACCAGGTAGTCCTCTGCTATACAGGTTTCAGGGGCCTCAGACTATCTAGAGTATGCTGCCTGGTTGGTGGTTCGGTGTCTGAGACATCTAGGGAGTTCAGGTTTGTTGAGACTGCTGGTATTCCTGTGGGGTCGCCTTCCTCCTCAGCTTCTTCCAGCCTTTCTCTAATTCAACCTTAGGGAACCCTGGCTTTAGACTATTGGTTGGGTGTAAGACCACTGGGTGACTGCTTCTGCCTCAGCTACTTGCTGGGTCTCAAAGACAGCCATGCTGGGCTCCTGTCTGTAAGCACATCAAGTTTTGGAGCCTCTCCTTGAGACGGCTCCCAGTTTGGGCCATTCACTGGACTGCCTTTCCCTCAGGCTCTTCTCCATTTATATCCCTGCAATTCTTTTAGACAGGAACAAGTCTGAGTCAGAATTTTTGGCTGCGGTTTGGCAACCCCATCCCTACACTTGATGCTGTGTCTTTCTACTGAAGGTAGATTCTACAAATTCCCTCTCCCTACCTTTAGGCAATCCATCTAAGGTCACTCCCTTTGAGTCTTGAGAGTCTCTCAACTTCCAGTTCTCTGGAACATTCTAGATGATCTACCCTACACCCACCTCCCACCTCTCACCTACCACCTCCTGGGATTGCATATTTCCATTCCTTTGTCATAAACAAAACAAAACAAAACAAAACAAAACAAGAAAAAGGGCAACGATTTGCGAGTTTCAGGCCATAGGAATGAATGGAGGGAGGAAAAAGCAACAAAATGATTGTTTACAGGGATGAATCTTCTAGTTTGGAAAGAATTCAGTTTCTTCATTTTGATAGCAAAAGTAAGTGATGTCTTCTCCAATATAGCCTTATAATCAGATTGTCAAAGATCATCAAAGCCTGGCTATCTAGAATCAGGTGTAGGATTAGAGCTGAGAGAAAGAGAAAGAGAGTCCCAGTGACTTAGAGGATCAGGTTATACTAGTGTTTATTCATAAATAACAGTAAAACAAATAGAAAGCAAAATGGGATCTCATTCATTCACACGCTCACTTCACTCACCTCCAGTCTGGCATCTGTCATAGCCTCGCTCTGATGGCTGTGCAGGCAAGTCCCACTCCATTTCTAGCTGTGCTTTGGATTTCCGCTGGAGCTTTGGTCCAGAGTTGGGGTGTTTGGAATGTGGGTAAGTTTCAGTTGCCAGACCGGGGTTTGTAAGTCTCTCTCAGCTCAGACCTTCAGCATTACTTTATCTGACATTGGGCCTTATCACCTTCATTCACACACTCCAGGCTTGGGTTCCATGGTAACATTTTAGCCAATCAAAATTGAGGCATTCACTTAGGGCATTTACCTTATCACATTACACACACACACACACACACACACACACACACACACACACACACGGGATGGGTTACATTTTTCATTTCTTTTATATTGCTTACATTTATTCTTTACACTGGCCAATGGTCTGCTTTTATATTCATTCTCACACTTCCCAATACTACCACAAAAGGGCTTTCTTGGGCAGACAAACACTCTGAAAACTTGGTTATTTGGTTGTTAATAAAATAATTAATAGTAGTAAAGAATAATGTTTTGAAAATATCAAGTTGCACATATGGTTGAATTGGGTCTAGATAGAGAGGAGAAAAGTGTGTCTTATTTATTTATTTTTTGGTTGTATATTTTGTTTTTATTATATTCTAGGTGGCTAGTGTGGTCCATGAGTGTATGTGTTCAAATGTCCATGATCTCCTTTTCACATGATATTCATGCAAGTGTATGGTTATATTACATACAGTTAAATTAATGTTCTATTAAATAACTTACAACCATACTTTCTGCTTTATGTCAAAATGTTGACATTTCATGAGGAAATTCTAAAGCTGATTGTTACAAACCAAATAAAATATGACAAATTATATGATCATTTTGAGTATTTGAAAAAATATGTGTGTATGTGTATACACACACACACACACACACACACACACACACACACACACACACACATATATATATATATGGATAAAGGATTAATTATCTTAATTATCTTCTATTTCTTTCACTTTGAAATATTCAAATTGGAAAAAAAATCTTACTGGAATCTCTTAGTGGAAGACATAATTTTAAAACTTTAAAGTTATCCATTTAACTATATTTTATCTATTAATGATTTTTGTGTTTGTGATTTTCTTAAATATTTCAGTTTATATAAATGTACATAAAATGGCATTTATTGTTTAATTTCCAAGTATATATTCTCTCAAGGAAAACACCAATCCTGTATCTACTAGAAATCCTGTTATAATAGGAAATCTGTAAACATTGAGAAGAGCATTATTAGAGTTATTTCTACATTTAGTTTCTGAACATCATTAGGGAAAATTAGTTTCTGAACATCATTAGGGAAAAAAATAGTGCGGTAAGTTTTCTACAGTTTTAAAATTTATATGATTTCTAATGCTCACCATTGTCTAGATAGCATAGTTAATTCCACCATGGATGGAACGTGTGTGAGGGCTAAAGGACAATCCAGCTATAAAAAGTCCCATTTCCAAAATGCTAACTATCCTTCCCTTCTCATTTCTTGTAATTTAAAGAAGTAGCCTGCAGACGTTCTTATTATGCCTGTCACATCTGCCATTGTATCTCATACCTGTAAAATGTCGGTAGCATTTCAGGCTAAAATTGCATCTTATAAGTGGCTAAGAGTGTCCAATCTTCCAGATTTCAGGGGAATAAGATTCAACTCCTTTTCTTCCCTCTCCATAAAACAACTGAAAATTCATAAGCAGCAACACATCCAAAGGGAATATTTACAACAGAATATTTGTAGGATGACAGTGCCATATGTATTTACTACCTTAGAAGTTACTAAAAATAATTCTGAAAATAATATTAAGGCCCTACCAATACAATATCTGCATATTACAGTTCCACAACTTAACAATTTTACTGCAAAGTACAGAAAAGAATAATATTTTATGATTCTTGATTAGTTTTAAATTTATAAACACAAAGTACTTTTAATCAAATATTGCTTTTTTGTTTGTTATTTTATTTATTCACCTTTCAAATGTTAACATCCTAACTCATTTCCCCACCACAAACCTCCTATCCCATTCCCCTCCCCATGCTTCTATGAGGGTGCTCCCCTACCCACTCCAGTCTCTCTGCCCTGCCCTACATTGAGTCATTAGCTCTCCACAGCACCAACAGCCTCCCTTCCCACTGATGCCCAACAAGGCCATTCTCTGCTACATATAGGGCTGGAGCCATGGATTCCTCCATGTGTACTCTTTGGTTGGTAGTTTAGTCCCTGGGAGCTTTAGCGGTCTGGTTGGTTGATATTATTGTTCTTTCTATGGTGTTGTAAACCCTTCTGCTTCTTCAGTCCTTAACCAAATATTTCTTACTTTTAAAATAAATCTTAGTTTGCTTTTTATGTATGTTTGTGAAAGTTGAATGGGGTTTTAATTCTAAAATATGGATGAAAATATCTAGTAGCAATTGATCTCTGGAAATAATGTCATAAAATACACATATCAAACACTTACTAACTCTTAATATAAATATAATTAACACCTAAACTTGCCCACTGGAAAAGGTAAGAATTGTATGACTTGTGTTTGGGAATTAAAGAGATATCAATGTGTAGTTTTATTCTTGACTAAATTGTAGATAAATAAATGTTACATTAATATTTAAATTAAATTTTTAACATAATGTGTTTAGATTTTCTAGAACTGAGTCCTAATTTTTGTCCTTTTTAATTTTCTTATTTTTTTAATTAATTCTTATTAGATATTTTCTTTACATACATTTCAAAATGTATATGCTATCTCGAAAGTTCCCTATATCCTCCCTCCGCCCTGCTCCTCTACCCACCCACTCCCGCTTCTTGGCCCAGGCATTCCCCTATACTGGGACATATAAAGACTAAGCCATCTTCTGCTACATATGCAGCTAGGGATATGAGCTCTGGGGGTACTGGTTAGTTCATATTGTTGTTCTGCCTATAGGGTTGCAGACACCTTTAGCTCCTTGGGTACTTTCTCTAGCTTCTCCATTGGGGCCCTGTGTTCCATCTTATAGATGACTATGAACATCCACTTCTGTATTTGCCAGACACTGGCATAGCCTCCTATGAGACAGCTATAAAGGACAGCAAAATCTTTCTGGCATATGCAATAGTGTCTGGGTTTGGTGGCTGATTATGGGATGGATCCCCGGGTGGGGTAGTCTCTGGATAGTCCATTCGTTTGTCTTAGCTCCAAACTTTGTCTCTGTAACTCCTTTCATGACACAGCCCGGCAGTGGTGGTGCATGCCTTTAATCCCAGCACTTGGGAGGCAGAGGCAGGCAAATTTCTGAGTTCGAGGTCATCCTGGTCTACAGAGTGTGTTTCAGGACAGCCAGGGCTACACAGAGAAACCCTGTCTCAAAAAAAAACAAAACAACAACAAAACAAAAAAAACAAAAAAAAAAAACAACCAAACAAACAAACAAAAAACCTGAGACAAGTGAGAAGGATAAAATATGGAAATGATAAGAATCCATGTTTTACAGAATATACACTAGTAGTCTAGGTAGGGTGATAGTGGTTTCACAAAGCTACTGCCACCATTTGGATGGTCACAAAGAGAGTTGCCAGACTCTAGGTGTTCTCAGAGACTGAACCACCAACCAAAGAATACAGGGGCTGGACCTAGGCTTCTTTGCATATATGCCACAGTTGTACAGCTTGGTCTTCATGTGGGTCTTGAACGACTGGAGTGGGAGCTATCTCAAAAGCTGTTGCCTGTACATGGGATATGCTCTAAAAACTCATCAGCCTTGTATGATCTCGGTGGAGTACCAGTGTGCAGGATACTCTGGATTGGGAGTCCAGGCTCAGAGAAGAAAATATGGGATGGGGGAGAGATTGTGGACCTGGAGGGGGCAGTGAGTAGGATGTAAAGTGAATAAATAAATAAATAATTTTTAAAAAACCTGGCAAGTTTAGTGTGCATATTATCAAATAATTATATTGAAATTCAGATTAACAATCTATTTTGAATTTGTTACAAAATTTGACAAAGGCAAGTAATTAGAGTAAGTACAAACTACCTGAAATTTAAAATTCTCTGTTTTATTTGTTATGTTGGGCAATTTTATTCAAAATATACTTAAAATATCAAAAAAGATTATTAGGAAAATATTTAACGTTTTGTTAATTATCTACAAAGTTTAATTCATCAGAAAACATTTTTGAAAGTGACATATTAATGGGCAATAATTGGGAAACTAGCCTTTAATAATAGTTCAATCACACACATATAATATATATATACATATATATATACATATATATATTATAATAATATATATAATTAATCCATTTTGGTCAAGCTTAATGGATCTCCCAAGCAAAGCTTATGGGATGATAAAATGGGTTAGAATCAGAGCATATAAGAAGCACATACATTTTATCCTTATTCTAAATTTGTGAGCCCTTACATAACTTAAAAAAGCCACTCTTGAGTATTTCATGTGGTGAAGTACATTTTAAAAGTTTGTTTGCTCTATAAAATGTTTAAATCTTATAGTGAAGATAAGTTCATTTCTCTTCTATGAAATAAATTCCAGTGTTGCTAGAAATTGAAAGCCAAAGGCATGCTTAAGGTAAACTTTTATAACTAAGAATAAGCAATTTTCTAGTTTTATTGTTTACTATATTAACTCATAAGCCCTGAAGCTATTTAATCATTGTGCTATGTTTATGTGCTTTTTTTCATAACATTTACTCCTCTAAAAATTTCTGGGTTCTGTATAATTCTGTAGAATTAATTATAATAGAAAATTTAATGTATTTCTTTATAATATATGCATACAGAGGTAAATTGAGGATGTAGTTCATTTTGTCTTATCAATATTTGCATGGAGAATTTTAGATTTTTTTTTTGTGTGTCATGGCAATTAACCATTTAGACATACTTTCCAAAAATTTCTGGAACTAAAAATTTATCATTTACTCTTTTTATTTAAAGTTGGAACAATATAACATTTTAGAAATTCTTTCCCCTTTATTTAAAAACTGCCTTCAACTATTTATTTAGGACTTTATGAAGTTTCAGTGATCAAAATTTGTATATCTAAATTCTGTAATTAAATTTAAAAGCCTACAACAAAAAGCTGGCAATTTAAGCAATAACCAATTTATAATGGTTAAAACAAAATAGGACAAGCAGTAACAAAATTCAGAGGAAATAAACATTTTGAACAAATTAACTTAAATAAATTTCTTATCTAATATGAACATAGTGCCAGGAATAAAATAATTTTCTTTAGTGTTAGTGCTATTTTATAATCCAAGATGTTAAACACTGGCATTCTTTCAAATAAAATTAATAATTTATCATATTAGGAGATTAGACCATTTTGAGAAATAATACTAATTATGTTAATTATTTTCATACAATATATAACTAGGGTGTATATTTTAACAACAGACACCTAATAAGCAATTCCAAGAACATTTATTTTTAAATAAAAATCTAAATTGCCAATTTGGTTTTGTTAGTTTTAACTTCAATGAAATCTTAATTTTGTCAAAATACATCTTTTACCTTTTTGAAAAAGATTATATTCTATCATAAATAGAATCACATATTTATATCAAACAAACTAGTGTCAGAAATACTTTCTCGTTTAATTTAATATATTAACTATGTAATTTTTCAAGAATAAAAGCTAGGCTTAAATCTATATTATAAACCATATAGATAATTATTTCTCTTATTAACATGTGAATTTATGAGATAATTTTTGTTTAATAAATAAGAGACAGTAATAAATTAACAATATCTAAAAGAAAAACAGAATGAATATAATAATATGCTATAGTAAGTTTGCATGAGTATTGTTGTTTGACTATCATGGGACAATAGGGTATACAGTATATATACAATATATTGGACAAAAGTAAGATTTTCCTTCCCAATAGCATGGTATAGGACGGAGGAATACTTCATTGTGCTACTCAGAATTCAGAACATGAGGTCTATGTTATAAAATCTTTACTCCTTGGTGTTTCCTTCTATTTTCAAATTGCTTTTGATCACAATTAACAAAATATATAAAAGGTAAATTATGTGAGGAAATACTTCTTTGAAACTTTTTATTGTATTATAATTATTATTTTTATTATTATTATTCTAGGAAGACAAATTATTTTGCTTTTACAACTTCTAGACTTTTTTCACTATTTTCTGTTTGGTTTCAGAACCTAGACAAGGGAATGACATACATATTTTATATACTAAAGCAGACCTGGACTACCCTCCCCCCAGAGTTTCCTCCTTCTATAATCCAGACATTTTGTCTGTCTGTCTGTCTCTCTGTCTCTGTCTCTGTCTTTATCTCTGTCTCCTCCTTCTTCCTTCTTCTTCCTCCTCCTCCTTCTACTGCTCTTCTCGAGCCTCTCTTTCTTCCTCCCTCCCCTACCCCCCTTTCCCAATGGTGACTTCCCTAGATTTGGTTTTTGTCTGCCTAAGGACATCTCCCCAATAAACCTACCTCTAATCTAATCTAATCTAATCTAATCTAATCTAATCTAATCTAATCTAATCTAATCTAATCTAATCTAATCTAATCTAATCTAATCTGATCTGATCTAATCTGATCTAATCTGGTTTAAATTGGCTCAGTTTTGTGGCAGACACACACCCCATTCCTCGTCCTTCTCCCTGCCTCTATGAAGGTGTTTGTAATATTGAATTGAAACTATAGTAGACAGTTAGAGTAGAGGGTGTGTCAGTATAAACATTGTTCAGTAGAAAAGAAATAGCATATTGGATGTGGCTCAGTGAAATGAGGATGGAGATTATAGAGAGATCTGATATATATTTTGGAAGCGATATATATCTCCATATATATAGTTTAACGAGGACCTTTTCCCGAAGTTGAGAAAGAGGAAGGCCCCGAAGAGGTTATCTATTACTAAAAACAGAAGACATCTGTACCGTACAGCAGATGGTAAGGGGGAAGCATAATATTTAGAAGTTTTGAATATTGCAGTGAGATTGTTAACACAGTTTTAGCTGTATTAAAATACAAGTTTCTCAGAGGCATGCATTTAGACATGTCAACGGGAAGTGTCTGATAGAGTGAATAGAGATTAATGTAGGGGTGTGAATTCATTAGGTTCTATTAAGCATTGAAAATGTTAGAAAGTTATGAAAAAAATTTTTGCAAGGGTATTAAATGCTAAGATGCTATAGAATTAGGAGGAGGATAACTATCATGTTAAAGAATGCTATGTGAAAAATGGAACTGCATCAAGGACAGATTTTAGATTTCTGTCATAAAGAAATAATTCAAATTTAAACTCTCCATTAGAATGAAATTTTTATTGCTTTTTAAAAATTGAAAAAAGGATAAATCATGATAGTAGCAGCTAAACCTTTTTGTACAAGGTTTTTATTCCTTTTTAATTGAAGTTCAAACCAACCATGCTGATTGTCATTAAAATTTTTAATAGTTAAATATACAGCAACATATTGCTTATAACTATTTAATATGATAATTAAAGTCACTGATTAGTATATGTAATTCTTAAATTTATTTTGATATTTTTTACAAAAAAAGGTATCTATAAAAATATGATAGAAAGTAAATATATTTTTCATCATTTAAATCTTCAAAAACACTTAAAAATCCTTGGGTTAGCACTCCTTCCTAATTTATATTTTTTGCAGCAACCTGCAGGTGATTTTTATATTTAGTATAATTAATGAAATACTTATTGTAAAAATGAAAAATACTTTTTCTTAAATTACTAAGAATATATGTATTCTGACAGCATAAGACCCAAGATACGAAATGCCATAAGTAAATTAAAAATGGAGTTTAATCTCTACCATTACAAAATCTTAGATTTAGTATGTTGCAAAATACAGAACTTGAATTCAAATTGCTAGTGTGATTCAAAGGTTGCCTTCCTCCGTTATTCTTCAGTATTCTTTCTAAGAAGTTATATCCTTGTTTTATTTAATAAAAATCATTTATAATATTCAAGAAAAATTAGAACATTAGGCAAATTAATTAGCATTTATGAAATGCAAGTGGTATCTGATAAATGAGAATAACACATCTCCTACAATTGGGAGGGACAGAAAATTTTGGAAAGGTATTTTTTAAATATATAGATGATGGTGGTGAAACCATATGAAAAAAATAATTACTAGAATTGTGTTAGTTATCATTGTACTAATTGTGACAAAATACAAAGGAAACGATATTTTGGGTCATCATAGTCAACCATATTAGTAATGCAAAATAACTAAAGTTCTCTGATGATTATTATACTTTACAATCCTGATACTGAATATCCTGGCAGGTCAAGATCCAGACAGCTTGATAAGAAATGGGTTGCTGAGGACCTAGTCTTAATTTCCTTTATCAGTTAGGTCAGTTCTGTGTCTAACTACCTTCCTAAGAGATTCTCAAGAAATGTTTCTGAGGTGTTGGAACATGACATTCCATGTTCAGTGCATCACAGAAATCTACCATAATTTTATGAATACATACATAAATTTACCTACATACACATAGAACACATAGCCCTCACCGGAAAAAAAAAAAAGACAGAACTAATAGGAGATGAAAAGATAGTCTCACTGGTTAAGTGTACTGGATGCAGAGAACAGAATTTTCTTACTAGCATCAAAATGGCAGCTGGAGCTAGTTTGTTACTCCAGCTCCAGATGAATCATTTCAATGATCTAGCCTCATAGGGTACCACACATACACATAATGTGCAAAAGTATGCAGACAAAAAAAAACTAAATAAAAATTAAAACCAACACAAAATTTAAAAATTTGTATCACAAAGATATCACTAAGATTATTTTGAAGATATCGTGCATTCCTCTGTATTTCTTTCTGAGACTGTATTTAAATACCTCTCCTATCCTCCTTTCAAATCTTCTCACATATCTCTTCTCATTCTATTTCAATTTCATGGCCTCTATTTCATCAATTATTTTTTCATGCATATATGAATTTAGATATATACACACACACAGCTAAGCTCAGCCAATTGATTACATATAACTAATTTTACATATGTTCTCAGGATTGAGCATTTGGTGGTCTCTTCTTTGGGTATGGGGGGCATCTTTCCTGTTCCCAGATTCCCTCAGTTGCCTGCAGTTCTTTGCATAGGATCAAGATCTCCTGAGCGTGTCTCAACCCAGTTTGGAATGTTTATTAGTTTTCTGATCATTCAGTGCAAGTTTGGGTGGTCATATTTTCTGAGATTTTAGTACTATAGCTTCTCATATTACTAGGACAGACAATCTGGAAGCAAATTCACTGATCTTCTATACCATATACTCTTTAAATCCTTTTTCAGTGAAAATGTCTGAGCCCAAGCTGTGGGAATGTTTTGTAGTTGTATCCCGTTAGAATCGGGCAGCAAACGTCAGCTCTGATTTTCTCCAATGCTCTTTCTCTGTTGCTAAGAGAAAATTCTTTGATGAGTGAAAACTACACTTGATCTGTGGGTTGAAGGATAAATGTCTCTAGACTATTCTGTGTAAAGATTATTCTGGTTTAGTTGATTATTTGTTGTAGCTTTTCTTTCAATAACCATGATTTCTCCAACACTGATTTATTAGCTAGGTATCTAGTACAGAGTTTGGAATCACACTTGTTGTGACCACCAAGGAGTGTGCAACTATTGCACCCAGAGTACCTTCCTAGTCACTGATGTGTTATATAGGAATCATAGCTGCATCAGACTCTTGGTTGTCTCTCTCCTTTGGAAGTTTCCTTAGTGCCTTTTAAAACCACTAAAATATTTCTAAGGATGTTATCATTCAGATCAGCTCTAGCTCCAAGGCTTCTGTGTTCTCTTTCTGACATACATTGTATCTTTTGCAATATGGATTTATCTTCCCCTTCTTGGAGGTAACTAAAGGAACATGTAATACAATGTACATTTTGGGATTTTCTTAGATAGCTAAGGCCAACAACTCAAAGGGAAATTCTCATTCTAATAATAAGATTTTTGTTATGTGGTCTTCGGCTCTTCAACTAAGTGCCATCAACCTGGTGCCATCAACCCACATGAGAAATGTTCATTAAAACTATATATAGTTATATAGTTATATCATTATATACTGAGTTATATTCATTATAAATATTTTTAAATAAATAGTAAATAGTATTTGGGTGGGGGAATTTTAACTCGTTTACATAATCTTACAACCCCTCCTCCAGTACTGGCCTCCGCACATTGTCTCTTTTCCAACTCATTCCTCATTTTGAATCCGTTGTATCCTGTCACTTTCTTTTTACCCTCCTTCCACCTCCTGTGTTTACTCTTCATCCCTCCCTATTAGGAGATTCTAATTATCATGTATTCTTTAAATTTAGTTATCATAATATTGCTGTAGAACAAAAGTAAAATCAATGCAATTGAATCTTATTAACTTTTAATGTATTATTTATTTAAATTTTTTCTAATTCTCCAGTTTTAAGAAAAATGATACTTACTTTTTAGTTTTTCTTAATTTATAAAGCTTGCTAACAATAGATGCAATTTACTTACATAGTTATTTATTGAGGAAGACACTAAGAATTTTATATATAGTAATATTTTCTGTACACAGCAGGGCAGTTACCCATTTTAATATACTGCGGCAGTTTAAAATATAAATCCAGAAGACATGCCCAGACTTAGGCCAGAGGTTCAAATAATTCCAGCATGGATCTGAGGACCTATGGATAGTTTATAGTTTAGAGATGTGTTAGTCAATTTTATTTAAAGTTGTGTGCTATAGAAGATAGAATACCTTCCACTGATGGAATTTTCGATACAATTATTATAAAATATGCCCAATTTGAGAATTATAAGTAAAGAACTAGAGTAAGTAAAGAATTAAGCCATGTAGAAATTTGAAAGTGAAATCATAGGGGGACTCTCCCTAAAAGTTATAGAAACCCTGTCCAGGAGTTCTAATATTAATGAAATAAAATACTGAAGAAAAACACCAATATAGTGCATTTTAATGGATGACAGAAAAAGGAAAATGAAATAGGTCAATTGATCCAATAAGAAAACAAGCCCCTACACAAAAAATTAGTAGATAGTATTATTTTAACCAATCTTGCCAAAATATCTGCAATGTAAGTAGCTTTCAGGATAAAACTTTAATATATATTTTGGAAATATTGTTTTTGTTTAATGCCACATTTTCAACAGAAATTTTCCATAGTGCTATTCAGTATGAAAATTGTTTAAATTTTAGTTACAAGTTTAATAAGATGATAGTATAGATTTGTCAATTGGTCAAAGAAAGGAGCAAAGTCCTTGAAGCCACATGTGATTCATTTAAATCAATAAAATTAGGTGGATAAAATTATGGCTTAGTGTTATTAATTTATGAGAAGAGAGAAGTTGGAAAGGCTCAAGATTATTAGATGTGCTCTTTCTATCACAGAGAAATAATCCTGCATTTTCTACTCTTAGACCAAGGCAGATTAGTAAATGTTTAATAGAATACCATCCCAAAGAAAATGTGCCCGTTGTCTTGCTCATCAAGAACATTTTGATTTGAAAATGCAGAAGTTCTGTCCACATACAGGAAACTAAACAATCTCAAAAGGGAATTGGCATTATATCTCAACATAGAAGCTGGCAATATATTACCAAATATTCAATCAAATTACTTGTTCAGGGTAATTTTGATATTTTAAGAAGACTCATACGAAATAAAGCTGCCTGATTGAAGGTCAAATGTCTAATCTATTACAGGATTTTTTTTTTTTTTTTTTTTTTTTTTTTTTTTTTTTTTTTTTTTTTTTTTTTTTACTGAGCAGGAATAGCTCACAAATCTGGTGGGAGAAGAATAGTTCTGAAGGAAAATATTAAGAAAGGAAGAGGAGGTCATTGCTGTTCTTCATTTCCTCTGAAAGAAATAGATTTATATTTCAACTAATTAGTTCATTGTGTGAGTGGACATGCTGAATACAAGTTAGCTGCTATTTAAACTGGAGTAGATGAGTCAATATTTTTGGAATTGTGTCATTTAGGTTTCAGAAATAGAGGCTATTTATATTGATGTCATCAACTCAGTAAATCCTAGTTCTGCTCTTGGTTTTCGCATCATAGGAAATGCAAGTTCTGAAGCTTGCAGGAGTTTATGAGGCCTTTAAAAACTTTTGAGGTGGGTGCTGGGAGCCTGTACATATCCCTAATTCACTAAGCCAGATGCTGGCTACAGTGTTCTAACAATACTACTTTGTTTTTCCTGTTCACTCCTGAGCATTGCATGGAGAGTTGTGGTTCATATTAATTAATTGTAAACATTTCCACACAATTTCTTTTAATGTGTTGACCAATGGAATTAAAAACTAAAGGTAGTGCTTTGCTTGGTCTTTCAAAAATATGCATCTTGTGATATCAGTTTTATTTTGTCCCTTGGGAGGCATATATACAGATGGACCATATTAAGGCGGGAAGTCTACCAAACAAACCACAATCATTTTAAATGCAAAGTATGTAACATTGCTAACATATTTGAGTAAAAAAATACAGCAAAAGATAGTTTCTTTTGAAATTCCTGCAGCTATTATGTAAGAATACTGAGTAATTTTATATATACTAATCACTTCATAGGACAGAGAACAAACATATGCAATTACACAAAAAAAATGATAAATATATGCTTTTAATAAATGTTCACATGTTTCTGTCTCATTTGTATTTATTTTTTTCTTCCTATATAGACTTTACTTTTTCCCCTTATTGAAAGTATATATTTCTGCTACATATTATATCCTTATTATGTTTCTCCTTTTTTTGTTGTTTTTTTTGTTTGTTTGTTTTTGTTTGTTTGTTTTTCGAGACACTGTTTCTCTGTGTAGCCCTGGCTGTCCTAGAACTCACTTTGTAGACCAGGCTGGCCTTGAACTCAGAAATCTGCTTGTCTCTGCCTCTTGAGTGCTGGGATTAAAGACGTGCACCACCACACCTGGTTTCTCCTTTTTCTAAACCTTCAGTTCATCTTATCTCATTAGAGAACATACAGGTTTCTAAGGGGATACAATAAATATGATATAATAATATAATAAAAACCAATACATCAGAATTGGAAAAAAAAAAGGAAGGAAAACAGCCCAAAACAAGACACACATATCAGACATCACTTGTTCACATTCTTAGGAATCTCATAAAAACACTAGAATGGAAGAGATAGTATATATGCAAAAAACTTGCACAGCTTACAGGCCTCATGAATGCTGTTTCAGTCTCTGTGACTTCATATGAGCTTTGTTCATATTGATTTAGAGAGCCTTATTTTCCTGGTATCCTGCTTTCCCTCTGGCTCTTATGGTCCTTCTGCTTCCATGAGGCTTCCTGAATCCTAAGGAGAGAGATTTGATGAAGACAACCCATTTAGGACTCAGTGTTCCAAAGTCTCTCACTCTTTGGCTATTGTCTTTCTATTGGTCTCTACAGTTTTTCAAATCTGTTGAGGGAAGAAGAATCTGTAATGATAGCTGAGAAATGCACTGATCTATGAGTATAGCTGAATGTCATCAGGAGCCATTTTACTCAAAATCATAGAAAAACGGATCAGTTTATGGGATGAAAGGGGTCATTAGTTAGAAAAGGCAATGTTCCAAATACATTCTTCCATTTCTTCATTTCTTCTTGCCTCATGACTGCAACTGAACACTAGCTACAATGATCTATTCTGCCAAAACTTTGTGCAAGAAATTTTGTGCTTAATACATCTTCATGAGGTCATTTATATTTCTAGATTTTCCTAAGTTTAATACTTACCTTTGTGTTTTCTAGTCATATAAAATAATCATGAACAAAGTGCCATCTGGTAAGGAGATAAGAGGTAATATGAGAATGAACTCTTACGTATAAACTGACAAAGCTGAGACCTCAATAAACCATCAAAGCTGTATCCGTGTTCAGCATCTTAGAGGTTATATAGATCATGATCTACTGAAAGAAAGAGACCTTTGGATATTACCTTAACCTACCATAGGTACCAAATCTAGTGGGGATTAAAACTAAGGGAATAAGGCAGGAATGTAAGTCACTTTACACTTAATGCTTAAGACTGTTCTTGTTCAATCACTTGTTGGAACATTAATCAAATATTATTTAAAATAATAACAGCCTCATAAAATATATTAAACTTAATTTTATCATAGTATGCTTAAAATTTTCAGAATAGTAAATACTGACAGTTCCATGAAAATGTTCAAAGGACAAATACAATTTGGGTCTAACTTGTTTAATAGTTATATCTATCCTAAATATTGAATACTTGAGCTACAGATTGATTATCTATATATTCTCATGAGGCATTAGATAAATAACATAATTTACATTGTACCTTTGTGTGTTTAAAAATCAAGATAGCTTTAACATAAATTAGTACAATAATCATAGGTTCTTACATTAGAAGTATCACAGTTGAAGAAAGAAATGTATTTGTTCTTAAAAGGAGAGGTAGAAAAGAACATGTTGGGGATTCAATAGAAGAACTAGCAGTGTGAATCAGCCTTAATGTTTAAGGAGTAGATATGTATCACATTGTACAAAACAATGAACTATGAAGCTTGAAAACGATATCTCTCATCCTCTGTCGTCCTATTCTGTGTTGAGATATAGATGGGCCCTCAATAAAAGAAAATGTTAAACCTTCATCCTAACTGGATATGTGTTTAGACTAGAGAGAATCGGGGACAATAGAATGAGAGTGAGAGAGAGAAACCCTTTCAGCAGTGTATTATATTTCTAAAGATACATTTTAAAAGGACTGGTTTTGTACTATCTCTTTCAGTGAATCACAAAATAGAATCACTAATATGGAGGAATCCACTATTGAACAGTCCCTAAAATAGAGTGCCACATTATGTGTTAGAAAAGATTATTGCTAGATACATGTCTTTACATTTACATTACAGAAAAGTGTGTCAAAGTATTAGGACAACAATATTGTATGCAGTTACTACGTATGTAATTCAGCTGCTTATTCTGCTAATCAAAGAAAGAAAAACTAAAAACCAATGTTTATTACACACATTTCATTGATAATAACTGATACTGTGTCTGTTCCATGAAAAGAATATATTTTTCTTTCTCAAGAAACCATAAAAAATAATATTGTTTTCTAAAATATTTCTCTGTAACAAATTCTACTACTACTACTACTACTACTACTACTACTACAACTACTACCTCTACTACTACTACTACTACTACTACTACTACTACTACAACTACTACCTCTACTACTACTACTACTAGTACCTCTACTACTACTTCTACTACTACAAGTTATATTTTAAATATTTTCTCTCTCATTTTGTAGCAGGTCTTTTATTTTCTCATATCCTCCTTCCTCTTAGTGCATTGTTATCCTGATAATTTCTCCAAGATCAATTTAGGCAAATTTATTGAATTAACTATAGGATTTCATGTTTAAATATTTAGTAATGTTAACAAGTTTTTAATTTATTATATGTACTATCCACACTAGGATTTATCAACGATGCCTCTTTTCCTCTAGCCTCCTATAAAGCGTGTCCCAGTACTGTGAATTCTAAAAAAAAAAAAAAAAAAAGGAGGAAACTTTCAGTTAAGTGACTAATTGATAGTTAACTTTTTGAGTTCTTTATATATTTTGAATATTAAATCTCTATTGCATGTGGGGTTAGTTAAGATATTTTTCCAATATGTAGGTTGATGATTTGTCTTACTGACAATGTCCTTTGCTTACAGAAGCTTTTTTGATTTTAGAGCATGAGCAATTGGAGTTCTCTTTAGGAAATTTCCCCCTGTGACAATGAGTTCAAGGTTCTTTTCTACATTGTCTTCTATTAGATTCAGTGTTTCTGGTTTTATGTTGATGTCCTTGATGCACTTGGACTTGAGCTTTGTATAAGGTGACAAATATGGGTTTATTTTCATTTTTCTACATACAGAGAGCCAGTTAAATCAGTACCATTTATTGAAGATGCTTTCTTTTTTCCATTGTATATTTTTGGCATCTTTGTCAAAGATCAAGTGTCCATAAGTGTGTGGTTTAATTTCTGGATCTTCAATTCTATTACATTGATCGAAGTGTCTGTCTGAGTACCAATACCATGCAGTTTTTATCACTATTGCTTTGTAGTAAAGCTTGAGGTCAGGAATGGTGATTCCCCCAGCCTTTCTTTTAATGTTAAGTATTCTCTTCATTATTCTGGGATTTTTACCTTTCCAAATAAATTTGAGAATTTCTCTTTCCATGTCTTTGAAGAATTGTGTTGGGATTTTGATGGGGATTGCATTGAGCTTGTAGATTGCCTTTGGCAGGATGGTCATTTTTACTATGTTATTTCTGCCATTATATGAGCATAGGAAATCTCTCCATTTTCTGAGATCTTCTTCAATTTCTTTCTTGAGAGACTTGAAGTTATTGTCATACAGATATTTCACTTGTTTGATTACAATTTCACGTTATTTTATGGTATCTGTGACTATTGTGAAGGGAGTTGTTTCCCTAATTTCTTACTCGTCCTGGTTATCATTGGCTGAGAAGCACCTAAAGAAATGATTAATGTCATTACTGATCAGAGAAATGCAAATCAGAAAAACCCTGAGATTCCACCTTACAAATCAGAATGGCTAAGAGTAAAACCTCAGGTGACATCACATGTTGGTAAGGATGTAGAGAAAGAGGAACACTCCTCCATTGCTGGTGGAATTGCAAACTGGTATAACCACTCGAGAAATCAATCTGGAGGTTCCTCAGAAAATTAGAAATAGATCTACCTGAAGACCCAGCAATAACACTTTTGGGAATATACCCAAAAACTGCCCCACCATGTCATAGGGACACGTGCTCCACTATGTTCAGTGTAGCCTTATTTGTGAGAGCCAGAAGCTAGAAACAACGCAGATGTCCTATAGTAGGAGAATGAATACAAAAAATGTGGTTCATTTACACAATACAATACTAGTTAACCATTAAGAACAAGGACAAAGACATCTTGGTTCCAGAATCCTGCCAAGACTAGTCTGCACAGGTTAGAGTGTGGACTACAGAAGCTAAAAGCTTCTGGGTCAGGCAGGAGCCACAGAGCTTCTAAGGCAGGCCCTGTTTTGGGCTCCAGACATCCAGGCACCATCCCTGCCAGAGGAGAGGTATCAGCCCAGCCGTGGAGGCCTTTGCCAGACATCTGCCTGAGACATCTTGGTTCCTGGAACCTGCCAAGACTTGTCTGCACAGGCTCTAGATATCCGGGCATGTTTCCTGCCAGAGAAGAGGTGTTCACCCCACCCAGGAGGGATTTTCCAGAGCATCCAAAGGACCCAACATCCTTCCCGGATCACTCCAAGACTAGTCTGCACAGGTGAGAGTGTGGACTACAGAAGCTAACAGTTTCTGGGACAGGCCTTCATCTTCTGCCAGGAGGCAAATCTAATCAACAGATACCTGTGCACCTTCTCTGCAAGATGAGAGCATGCCTGGAGAGATTACTCTAACCACTGAAACTCAGGAGAGAGCTAGTCTCCCAGGTTTCCTGGTAGAGGCTAACAGAATCACAAAAGGAACAAGCTCTAACCAGAGACAACTATAACAACTGACTCCAGAGATTACCAGATGGCGAAAGGCAGAAGTAATAATCTTACTAACAGAAACCAAGACCACTCACCATCATCAGAACCCAGCACTCCCACCTCAGCGGGTCCTGAGTACCTCAACATACCTGAAAAGCTAGACACTGATTTAAAGGCATATCTCATGATGATGGTAGAGGACATCAAGAAGGACTTTAATAACTCACTTAAAGAAATAAAAGGGAACACTGCAAAAGGGTTACAAGTCCTAAAAGAAAAAGAGGAAAACACATCCAAACAGGTGATGGAAATGAACAAAACCATACTAGACCTAAAAAAGGAAGTAGACACAATAAAGAAAACCCAAAGTGAGTCAATGCTGGAGATAGAAACACTAGGAAAGAAATCTGGAACCATAGATGCGAGGATCAGCAACAGAATGCAAGAGATGGAAGAGAGAATCTCAGGTGCAGAAGATTCCATAGAGAACATCAGCACAACAATCAAAGAAAATACAAAATCAAAAAGATCCTAAATCAAAACATCAAAGAAATCCAGGACAAAATGAGAGAAGAACAAACATATGGAAAATAGGAATAGATGAGAATGAAGATTTTCACATTAAAGGGCCAGCAAATATCTTCAACAAAATTATAGAAGAAAACTGCCCAAACCTAAAGAAAGACATGCCCATGAACATACAATAAGCCTACAGAACTCCAAATAGACTGGACCAGAAAAGAAAATCTCCCCGACACATAATAATCAGAACAAAAAATGTACTAAATAAAGATAGAATATTAAAAGCAGTAAAGCAAAAACGTCAAATAACATAAAAAGGCAGGCCTAACAGAATTACACCAGACTTTTCACAAGAGACTATGAAAGACAGAAGTTCCTAGACAGATGTTATACAGACACTAAGAGAACACAAATTCCAGCCCAGGCTACTATACCCAGCCAAATTTTCAATTACCATAGTGGAGAAACCAAGGTATTCCATGACAAAACCAAATTCACAGATTATCTTTCCACTAATCCAACCCTTCAAAGGATAATAACAGAAAAAAAAATCAATACAAGGACTGAAACAACGTCCCAGAAAAAGCAAGAAAGTAATCCTTCAACAAACCTAAGAAAAGACAGCCACAAGAACATAATGGCAACTTTAACAACAAAAATAATAGGAAGCAACAATTACTCTTCCTTAATTTCTCTTAATATCAATAGACTCAATTCCCCAATAAAAAGACATAGACTAACAGACTGGCTACACAAACAGGACCCAACATTCTGCTGCTTACGGGAAACCCATCTCAGGGAAAAAGATAGACGCTATCTCAGATTGAAAGGCTGGAAAACAATTTTCCAAGCAAATGGACTGAAGAAACAAGCTGGAGTAGCCATTCTAATATCAAATAAAATCGACTTCCAACACAAAGTCATCAAAAAAGACAAGGAGGGGCACTTCATACTCATCAAAGATAAAATCCTCCAAAGGAACTCTCAATTCTGAATGTCTATGCTCCAAATACAAGGCAGCCATATTCATTAAATAAATTTTAGTAAAGTTCAAAGCACACATTGCACCTCACACAATAATAATGGGGGACTTCAATACACCACTATCATCAATGGACAGATCATGGAAACAGAAACTCAACAGGGACACAGTGAAACTAACAGAAGTTATGAAAACAAATGGACTTAACAGATATCTACAGTACATTTTATCCTAAAACAAAATGATACACCTTCTCCTCAGCACCTCATGGTATATTCTCCAAAATTGACCATAAGTTTGGTCAAAAAACAGGCCTCAACAGATACAAAAATACTGAAATTACCCCATGCATCCTATCAGATCACCATGGACAAAGGAAAATCTTCAATAACAACATAAATAATAGAAATCCAACATTCATGTGGAAACTGAACAACACTCTTCTCAATGATACCTTGGTCAAGAAAGGAATAAAGAAAGAAATTAAGGACTTTTTATAGTTTAATGAAAATGAAGCCACAACATACCCAAACTTATGGGACACGATGAAAGCATTTCTAAGAGGAAACTTCATAGCTCTGAATGCCTCCAAAAAGAAACTAGAAAAATCACACACTAGCAGCTTGACAACACACCTAAAAGTTCTAGAACAAAAGGAAGCAAATTCACCCAAGAGGAGTAGATGGCAGGAAACCATCAAATTCAGGGGTGAAAACAACCAAGTGGAAATAAGGAGAACTATTCAAAGAATCAACCAAACAAGGAGCTGGTTATTTGTGAAAATCAACAAGATAGATAAACCCTTAGCCAGACTCACTAGAGGGCACAGGCACTGCATACTAATTAACAAATTTAGAAATGAAAAGGGAGACATAACAACAGATCCTGAAGAAATACAAAACACAATAAGATCATTCTACAAAAGGCTATATTCAACAAAACTGGAAAACCTGGATGAAATGGACAAATTTCTAGACAGATACCAGGTACCAAAGTCAAATAAGGATCAGGTTAATAATCTAAACAGTCCAATATCCCCTAAAGAAATAGAAGCAGTCATTAATAGTCTCCCAACCAAAAAAAGCTCAGGACCAGATGGGTTTAGTGCAGAGTACTATCAGACTTTCAAAGAAGATCTAATTCCAGTTCTTCTCAAATTATTCCACAAAATAGAAACAGAAGGTACTCCACGCAATTCATTCTATGAAGCCACAATTACTCTGATACATAAACCAAAGAAAGACCCAACAAAGATAAAGAACTTCAGTCCAATTTCCCTTATGAATATCCATGCAAAAAGAACTAAACAAAATTCTTGCTATCTGAATCCAAGAACACATCAAAATAATCATCCATTAGTTTTCATTCCAGTGATGCAGGGATGGTTTAATATATGGAAATCAATAAATGTAATCCTTTATATAAACAAACTCAAAGACAAAAAAAACATGATCATTACATTAGATGCTGAGAAAGCATTTGACAAAATCCAACACTCATTCATGATAAAAGTCTTGGAAATTTCAGCAATTCAAGGCCCATACCTAAACATGATAAAAGCAATCTACAGCAAACCAGTAGCCAACATCAAAGTACCTGGTGAGAAGCTTGAAGCAATCCCACTAAAATCAGGGACTAGACAAGGCTGCCCACTTTCTCCCTACCTATTCAACATTGTACTTGAAGTCCTAGCCAGAGCAATTGGACAACTAAAGGAGATCAAGGGGATACAAATTGGAAAGGAAGAAGTCGAAATATCACTTTTTGCAGATGATATGATAGTATATATATGTGACCCTAAAAATTACACCAGAGAAATCCTAAACCTGATAATCAAGTTCAATGAAGTAGCTGGATATGAAGTTAACTTAAACAAGTCAATGGCTTTTCTCTACACAAAGGGTAAACAGACTGAGAAAGGAATCAGAGAAACAACACCCTTCTCAATAGTCACAAATAATATAAAATAACTTTGCGTGACTCTAACTAAGAAAGTGAAAAATCTATCTGTATGATAGGAACTTCAAGTCTCTAAAGAAAGAAATTAAGGAAGATCTCAGAAGATGGAAAGATCTCCCATGCTCATGGATTGGCAAGATCAATATAGTAAAAATGGCTATCTTGCCAAAAGCAATCTACAGATTCAATGCAATCCCCATCAAAATTCCAACTCTATTCTTCAACGAATTGGAAAGGGTAGTCTACAAATTCATCTGGAACAACAAAAAAACCTAGGATAGCAAAAACTCTTCTCAAAGATAAAAGAACCTCTGGTGGAATCACCATGCCTGACCTAAAGCTGTACTACAGAGCAATTGTGATTAAAAACTGCATGGTACTGATATAGAAACAGAGAAGTAGACCAATGGAATAGAATTGAAAACCCAGAAATGAACCCACACACCTATGGTCCTTGATCTTTGAAAAGGGAGATAAAACCATCCAGTGTCAAAAAGACAGCATTTTCAACAAATGGTGCTGGCATAACTGGCAATTATCATGTAGAAGAATTCTAAGTGATCCATTCCTATCTCCTTGTACTAAAGTCAAATCTAAGTGGATTAAGGAACTCCTCATAAAACCAGAAACACTGAAACTTATAGAGGAAAAAGGGGAAAAGCATTGAAGATATGGGCACAGGAGAAAATTTCCTGGATAGAACAGCAATGGCCATATGCCCAGTAGAGGTATTGCAGGATCCTTTCTTAGTACTATGTCCAATTTTCTGAGGAACCACCAGACTAATTTCAAGAGTGGTTGTACAAGCTTGCAATCCCATCAACAATGGAGGAGTGTTCCTCTTTCTCCACATCCTCGCCAGCATCTGCTATCACCTGAATTTCTGATCTTAGTCATTCTGACTGGTGTGAGGTGGAAACTCAGGGTTATTTTAATTTGCTTTTCCCTGATGATTAAAGATGTTGAACATTTTTTTCAAGTGCTTCTCAGCCATTCAGTATTCCTCAGGTGAGAATTCTTTGTTTAGCTCTGAGCCCCAGTTTTTAATGGGGATATTTGATTTTCTAGAGTCCACCTTCTTGAGTTCTTTATATATATTGGATATTAATCTCCTACCCAATTTAGGATAGGTAAACATCCTTTCCCAATCTCTTGATGTCCTTTTTGTCTTATTGACAGTGTCTTTTGCCTTACAGAAGCTTTGAAATTTTATGAGGTCCATTTGTCCATACTTGATCTTATAGCACAAACCTTTGCAGTTCTTTTTTTTTTTAATATTTTTATTAGGTATTTTCCTCATTTGCATTTCCAATGCTATCTCAAAATCCCCGATTCCCTTCCCCCCACTCCCCTACCCACCCACTCCTAATTTTTGTCTCTGGCATTCCCTTGTACTGGGGCATATAAAGTTTGCATGACAAATGGGCATCTCTTTCCAGTGATGGCCGACTAGGCCATCTTTTGATACATATGCAGCTAGAGACAAGAGCTCCAGGGTACTGGTTAGTTCATATTTTTGTTCCACCTATAGGGTTGCAGTTCACTTTACCTCCTTGGGTACTTTCTCAAGCTCCTTCATTAGGGGCCCTGTGATCCATCCAATAGCTGACTGTGAGCATCCACTTCTGTGTTTGCTAGGCCCCAGCATAGTATCACAAGAGACAGCTATATCAGGGTCCTTGCAGCAAAATCTTGCTAGTGTATGCAATGGTGTCAGCGTTTGAAGGCTGATTATGGGATGGATCTCTGGATATGGCAGTCTCTAGATGGTCCATCCATTTGTCTCAGCTCCAAACTTTGTCTCTATAACTCCTTCCATGGGTATTTTGTTCCCAATTCTGAGAAGGGGCAAAGTGTCCACACTCTGGTCTTCGTTCTTCTTGAGTTTCATGTGCTTTGTATCTTGTTTCTTGGGTATTCTACTTTTCTGGGCTAATATCCACTTATCTGTGCGAACATATCATTTAGTTTCTTTTGTGATTGGGTTACCTCACTCAGGATGATGCCCTACAGGTCCAACCATTTGCCTAGGAATTTCATAAATTCATTCTTTTTAATAGCTGAGTAGTACTCCATTGTGTAAATGTACCACATTTTTTGTATCCATTCCTCTGTTGAGGGACATCTGGGTTCTTTCCAGTTTCTGGCTACTATACATAAGGCTGCTCTGAACATAGTGGAGCATGTGTCTTTCTTACCGGTTGGAAAATCTTCTGGATATATGCCCAGGAACTCCACATAAAACCAGAGACACTGAAACTTATAGAGGAGAAAGTGGGGAAAAGCCTTGAAGATATTGCATAGGGGAAAAATTCCTGAATTGAACAGGAATGGCTTGTGCTATAAGATCGAAAATTGACAAATGGGACCTCATAAAACTGCAAAGCTTCTGTAAGGCAAAAGACACTGCTAATAAGACAAAAAGGCCACCAACAGATTGGGAAAGGATCTTTACATATCCCAAATTGGATAGGGGACTAATATCCAATATATATAAAGAACTCAAGAAGGTGGACTCCAGAAAATCAAATAACCCCATTAAAAATGGGGCTCAGAGCTAAACAAAGAATTCTCACCTGAGGAATACTGAATGGCTGAGAAGCACCTGAAAAAATGTTCAGCATCCTTAATCATCAGGGAAATGCAAATCAAAACAACTCAGAGATTCCATCTCACACCAGTCAGAATAGCTAAGATAAAAAATTCAGGTGAAAGCAGATGCTGGTGAGGATGTGGATAAAGAGGAACACTCCTCCATTGTTGATTGGATTACAAGCTTGTACAACCACTCTGGATATCAGTCTGGCGGTTCCTCAGAAAATTGGACATAGTTCTACAGGAGGATCCTGCAATACCTCTCCTGTGCATATATCCAGAAGATGTTCCAACTGGTAATAAAAACACATGTTCCACTATGTTCAGAGCAGCCTTATGTATAATAGCCAGACACTGAAAAGAACCCAGATTCCCCTCAACAGAGGAATGGATACAAAAAAATGTACATTTACACAATGGAGTACTACTCAGCTATTAAAAAGAATGAATTTATAAAATTCCTAGGCAAATGGCTGGACCTGGAGGATATCATCCTTAGTGAGGTAACCCAATTACAAAAGGACTCAAATGATATGTTCTGACGGATGTGTGTATATTTGCCCAGAAATTTAGAATACTCAAGATACAAGATACAATTTGCGAAACACATGAAACTCAAGAAGAATGAAGACCAAAGTGCGGACACTTTGCCCCTTCTCAAAATTGGGAACAAAACACCCATGGAAGTAGCTACAGAGACAGAGCTTGGAGCTGAGACAAAAGGGTGGACCATCTAGAGACTGCCTTATCCAGGGATCCATCCCCTAATCAGCCTCCAAACAGTGACACCATTGCTTACACTAGCAAGATTTTGCTGCAAGGACACTGATATGGCTGTCTCTTGTGAGACTATGCTGGGGCCTAGCAAACACAGAAGTGGATGCTCACAGTCAGCTATTGGATGGATCACAGGGCCCCTAATGGAGGAGCTAGAGAAAGTACCCAAGGAGCAAAAGGGAAGTGCAACCCTATAGGTGGAACAACAATATGAACTAACCAGTAGCCTGGAGCTCTTGTCTCTAGCTGCATATGTAACAAAAGATGGCCTAGTCAGCCATCACTGGAAAGAGATGCCCATTTGTCATGCAAACTTTATATGCCCCAGTACAAGGGAATGCCAGGGCCAAAAAGAGGGAGTGGGTGGGTAGGGGAGTGGGGGGGGGGGAGGTATGAAGCATTGGAAATGTAAATGAAGAAAATACCTAATAAAAATATTTAAAAAGAAAAAAATTAAGGAGGAGCTACAATGGAGGAGCTAGAGAAAGTAACCAAGGAGCTAAAGGGATCTGCAACCCTATAGGTGGAACAACATTATGAACTAACCAGTACCCTCCGGATCTTGTGTCTCTAGCTGCATATATATCAGAAGATGGCCTAGTAGGCCATCAGTGAAAAGAGAGGCCCATTGGTCATACAAACTTTATATGCCTCAGTAAAGGGGAACACCAGGGCCCAGAAGTCAAAGTGGGAGGGTGGGAGAGTGAGTGGGGTAGCCTGTGGGGGACTTTTGGGATAGCATTGGAAATGTAACTGAAATAAATACCTAATAAAAAAAGTAAGGAGTATTCAAAAAAAAAAAAAAGAAGTGAGAGGGATGCAAGTAGAGACAGTGGGATGAATGTGTGTACAATGTATTGGGCATTTTCAAGTCTTAAAATTAAAATGTTTAAAATAATTAAAAGTAAATTAATAATAAGTGAGTAAAAATTATCAGAAAATTTCTACAAAGCTCTATTCCTCATGGAACTTCATGAGAAGAGTAAAGAAATATACATATGGTTCTTTTATTGTTGAGAATAGCTTTCGTTATCCTGGGGTTTTTGTTACTCAACATGGATTTGATAATTGTTCTTTCTAACTCTATGATGAATTGAGTTGGAATTTTGGTGGGGATTTCATTGAATCTGTAGATTGCTTTCAGAGAACTTCTTGGGGATTGAGCATCCCAAATCTCAAGCTGTATTACAGAGCAATAATGAGAAATACTGCATAGTATTGGTACAATGACAGGCAGGTAGTTCAATGGAGTAGAATTGAAGACCCAGAAATGAACCCACACACCCAAGGTCACTTATTCTTTGACAAAGAAGCTAAAATTATTCAGTGGAAAAAGATAGCTTTTTCAACAAATGGTGCTGGTTCAATTGGTAGTTATCATGCAGAAGAATGCAAATCGATCCATCCTTACTCCTTGTACAAAGGGCAACTCCAACTGGATTAAGACTTTCCATATAAAACCAGATACACTGAATATAACTGAAGAGAAAGTGGGGAAGAGCCCTGAACACATGGGCACAGGGGAAAAGTTCTTGAAGAGAACACCAATTCCTTATGCTTTAATATCAAGAATTGACAAATGGGACCTCATAAAATTCAAAGCTTCTGTAATGCATGGACAAAGTCAATAGGATGAAACAGCAACCAACAGATTGGGAAAAGACCTTTACCAATCCTACATCTGATAGAGGGATAATATCCAATATATACAAGGAACTCAAGAAGTTAGATTCCAGAGAACTGAATAACCCTATTAAAAAATGGGGAACAGAACTAACAGAATTCTCAACTGGGGGAAAATGCAAATCAAAATGACCCTGAGATTCTATTTCACACCAGGCAGAATGGCTAAGATGAAAAATTCAGGTGACAGCAGATGCTGGCTGCGATGTGGAAAAAGAGGAACCCTCCTCCATTGCTGGTGGGATTGCATGATGGTACAACCAGTTTCTCAGAAAATTGGACATAGTACTACCTGAGGGCCCAGCAATACCACTGCTGGGCATATACCCAGATGTTTCAACATGTAATAAGGACACATGCTTCACTATGTTCTTAGCAGACATATTTATAAGAACCAGAAGCTGGAAACAACCCAGATATCTCTCAACAGAGGAATAGATACAAATAATGTAGTACATTTCCACAACGGAGTACTACTCAGCTATCAAGAACAATGACTTCATGAAATTCTCAGGCAAATGGATGAAACTTGAGAATATCATCCTGAGTGAGGTGACTCAGTCACAAAGGAACATATTAACCCAAAAGTTCAGAATACCCAAGATTCAATTCACAGACACAGATGAAGCCTAAGAAGGAAGACCAAAATGTAGGTGGTTCACTGCTTTTTAGATGGGTGAACAAAATACTCACAGGAGAAAATATGGAGACAAAGTGTGGAGCAGACACTAAAGGAAAGGCCATCCAGAGACTGCCCCTCCTGGGGATCTATCCATTAAACTCAGAAACTATTGTGGATGCTGGGAAGTGCTTGCTGACTGAAGCCTGATATGGCTGTCTCCTGAGAGGCACTTCCATAGACTCACAAAGACAGAGGAGGAAGCTCGCAGCCAGCCCACCACTGGAATGAGCTTGGGTGTCACGGATGTAGGAATTGGGAAGAAAATAAAGGAGCTGAGGGGGTTTGCAGTCCCATGGAGGGAGCAACAGTGTCAACAGGCCGGATCCCCTTGAGCTCCCAGGGAAAGGACCACCAACCAAAGACTACACATGGAGCGTCCAATGGCTCTGGCCATATATGTGGCAGAAGACAGTCTTGATGGACATCAGTGTGAGGAGAGACCATCAAGCCTGAGGGTGTTGGATGCCCCAGTGTAGTGCAATGCCAGGACAGAAGAATGGGAGTGAGTGGGTGGGGTAGCACTCTCATAGAGAAAGGGAGAGGTGGGATGGGTTAGGGGGTTTCAGAATGGGAGATGTGGAAAGGAAAAAACATTTGAAATAAAGAAAATATCCAAGAAAAAAATGAAAAAGAAATATTGATATGAATGGGTCAGTTATAAAATAATTAGAGACATCACACCCCAGTTTTATATACTAGATTGATTTCATGTCTACTCATTGGCAATTGAATTACAAAATTGTCTAAATAAAAGACCACAGGAATAGTATGAGACCTTCTTATATTTTATACAGAGCAAGAAGGAGAATTATCCATTGTTTTTAATCTTAGAATTTAAGAGGTCAGATTCTAAGGATTAAAAGCTAATAATTTTTTTATTCAATGATTCCTAACTAATAAAAAAGAGGTTTTTCATTTATAATTAGCAATGGAAAAGGAAAAAAAGAAGAAAGACATCTCAAACAAATTTAGTCTCTGACCATATGTAGTAATTAGGTGATAAATATTGAATTCTCTTAAATGAGGGGAAAATTCCTTGAAGAAATAAATAAAATAATTTGCTTTGTTATATAGATTACACCACACCTACTGCAGATCATTGCTATGAGTCTTCTGCAGTGTAAATCACTATAACATTTTAGGTTGTTAAAGTGGGCTTAACAATAAAAAATATTAAAATGAGAAATAGTGGGAAAGTAAGTAGAGAAGGGAGTAAATTCGTTGTCAATACTTATTTAATATTTCAATAATATTTTCTGACTTGGTATTTAATATTAATGTTATATAGTAATTCTGTTATACAATGATCCAAACTACTAGAGGAAGCATCTACACTTTGGTCTTCCTTCTTTTTAAGCTGCATATGGCATGTGTCCTTGATATATTTTGGAACATCTTTTGTGTATATGCCCAGTACTCATATAGCTAGGTCTCCAGGTAGAACTATTTCCAACTTTTGTGAGGAACCAACAGATTGATTTCTAAAGTACAAGCTTGCAGTCCCACCAGCAGTGGAGGAGTGTTCCTCTTTCTCTGTATCCTTGCCATCATCTGCTGTTGCCTGAATATTTGATCTTAGCCATTCTGATTGGTGTGAAGTGGAACCTTGAGGTCCTTTTGATTTTCAGTTCCCTGATGAGTAAGGATGTTGAACATTTTTTAAGTGCTCCCAGGCATTTGTGATTCTTCAGTTGAAAAGTCTTTGTTTAGCTTTGTTCTCTGGAGTCTAACTTCTTGAGTTCTTTGTATATTTTGGATATTAGCCATCTGCCAGATGTAGGTTTGGTAAAGTTCTTTTTTCCAATCTGTGGGTTGCTTTTTTTTTTCTGTCTACTGACAGTTTCCTTTGCCTTACCGAAGCTTTTCAATTTTGGGGGCCTACTTGTTGATCTATAGCCTGAAGAATTGGGGTGTGGTTTAGGATATTTTCCTCTGTGAAAATGTGTTTAGGGTTCTTTTTCACTTTCTCTTCTAATAGATTCAGTGTGTCTGGTTTTACGTGGAGGTCCACTTGGACCTGATCAAAGAGATAAGAATGGGTCAATTTGCATTCTTCTACATGCTGACCTTCCAGTACCAGTTATTGAAATGATTCCATTGAATGGTTTTGGCTTCTTTGTCAAAGATCAAGTGACCATAGGTGTATAGGTTCATTTCTGGGTCTTCAATTCTATTCCATTGATGTACCTGACTGTCTCTCTACCAATACCATACAATTTTCATCACTATTCCTTTGTAGTACAGTTTAAGGTCAGAATTACACCAGACTTCACAACAAAGACTACAAAAGCTAGAAGATCTTGGGCATGTTTTTGATGAAATGATATTAGAATTTTCTAATGCTAACCAATATTATCCATATACATTTTATTTATGAATCTAAATGGGTGATGTACTTTAAAAATTTCTCTTTCATTTATACCACATTTATTATAGAGAAAATATTCTTAGGTTAAATATAACAATAGTTTCTGATAAAACTCATTCCAAATGTTTTAATGTTCTATTGACTTCATTTCATGCTCTTCTATTTTCTTCAACCCATAGCATTTGTAACAAAGATTCTTCTATGCATTCTCATGGACTACTTCTTTACACATCCTATTTTATTTTTGCTGAAATATAGCTTCTAACATAAAACAAATTGGTTTCAACACAAATTATTAGTCACAATTTTTAAATGTCTTATCCATCAAAATGTTTTTAATCATTGAAGATTTCTTATATCTACCTCTGTAGAGGCTCATGATATACAACTTTTACTATAGGAAAAAAGTACTAACTACTTTCTGCATAATTAGAAATATAATGTATGTCTCAACCATTATAATATGCCTCATGAGAAAAATGAGTATTATCCAATTCACTAGAGTATCCTTAGTGCTTTGCAAATTACATTTTAATGTAATATTTCCTTAGAATATAACCATCAGTTGTTTAATAATTCTCTGTTGCTTATTCAAAAGAATAATTTCTGATGCTTGCTCTTCTCATACTTTATGTTTTATACACACACATACATACATACACAAATACACACACACACAGAATACAAAAGTCACAAATATATAGTGACAATCAACTGTCTGAAATGTACTTAAGTTCCATAAGTAATTCTACTGTAGATTTCTGTGCTTGGAAATTTCCAGACTTTCCAAAATGAGAGAAATTTTAAATGCAATCAAGGACAAAAAAGGAAAGCATATAATGTAAAATAAGTTAGGACTCTTGAAATAATTTTCAGTTGAGTTCATAGCTTGTTTCGCAAGCTAGTGAAGTAATGAAACACTGAATGGCAAATTAAGAATGTAAACACTGTTGCACCTGACTTTTATTCTTTTGTTTATTCATATAAACTGAAAATCACCTGAACATTTTTTATATCAGTATTTATAAGAAAGTTATAAAACCAGAGAAAATAATAAATTCATTTAGGAAATATATAATAGTTTTTAAATTAATGTATATCTTCAGTAAAGCATATGTTTCTACCTTATCCAGTACTGAAGTACTCCACATAGTTACTTCAACTATTGACACTCTATTTTAGCAATGCATATAGCACATCATTTGTAATATTTAACAACCAGAGACTATGAAAAAATGAAGAAATTCCAACAAGTTAGAAATGCAAACAAAGATTTTATAGGTATTGTGAGATAAAAATCTTAAATCTATTATACAGCTACTCAAATACTAATTTAGATTCAGAAATGACAATTGATGATTTAGAGTGAACAATCCAGTTTCTGAAGCAAATCATAATTGTATAATATATGAAAGAATAAGAATACAGCTATCAACTCATTTCTTTATGATAATTAGTGTTTGAGATGTTTACCTACATTCCTATTGATGTGAGCCTATAGACCAGTGTCATGCAAACTATTACGTGAGTCTATTAAGACCACTGGAGCAAAGTCTTTAAAACTCTATCATTGTATGCTTTCAATATTTCTGTTTTCAGTCATCAAGTGGAGATGTAGGACTCATCTGACATGAACTTCCAGGTAAAGTATATAAAGGCCTAATCATAATTTCAGTGTGACAAAAATTTTATTTCCCTCTGAGACATACTTGGTAGGAAAGATCAAGTGCAAAATTCAGAAAATCGCACTCTAAGTAATGAAGAAGGCTAAAAGAAAGCAATATTGCATACTAGGGAGAACTCCATCAAGCAACCAAAGGATTTATGTCTTAAAGTGTACAAGTGTAATAATTTCCTTTCAACTTACCAGCATCGTAAAGATTGGTAGCTTATAGTCCTTTCTCTTAGATTACTATAAATAAAGTCCAAAATCAACAATTATAACAATTAATACACTGTTGTTTATGTTTACAGTTAGAGAAGATGGAAACAACTGTAGGATTGATTAAAAAGATCCAGAGATATTTTCAATCATAAGAGATCAATGACATACAATTGCTTTTTAATCATGTTAACTGAAGTCTTTCTGCTCTATATTGTAATATATGGAGACCTTTATTTTTTTCTCACATTTTTCAACCTTTAACCAACAAAATCAATTCTACTCTAAAAAATGTACTACTATTTATACAATTGCAATTATTTTCATTCAGTGACATCAAGAAGTCTAATTCCATCACTAAGAGGATATAATTCAATTCAAAGCTGTAGATCCGGACTTGTTGGGTGATTGTGGTGGTTTCATTAAGTACAATATCTACAGGCACATGTGTTTGAATACCTGGCATACAGAGTGGCATTGTTAAGAGGTGTGGCCTTGTTGGAGTAGGAGTGACCTTGTTAGAGGAAATGCTCCACTGTAGAGATGGGTCTTAAGGTCAAGTATAGTCAAATTATGCCAGGTGTGGCACTTAATGCCATTCTTTTCCTGCAGGTCCAGATGTAGAACTCTCAGCTGTTTCTCAAGCACCATACCTGCCTGGATGCTGCAATGATTCTCACCATGATGATAATGAACTAAACCTCTAAAATTGTAAGCCAGTTCCAATTAATTTGTTTTTAATTTGTTTGTTTATAATGTTGCCTTGGTCATGGTGTCTCTTTCTAACAATGTAATTTTAACTAAGACAGTGGTTTCTGTATAGAGGGTTTTGCAATTTTTACAGAGAGCAAGAACTCACATTGGACTGCTTACAACTGTTTGTAATTGATGTTTCTGGAAATCCTGTTTCCCTGGCACCAACTTGGATATACACATCTCCAGATAGGCATATATATGAATCAAAACTAAATCTTAAAATACACTATAAGTAAATGGTACTACAAATCAAACAGGTTACATGAACCACTCACAGGATACCAACAGTTGGTACTAGCTATATTTTCTCTCAACCTACTTTTATTTTTATGACAATTTTATTTATTAAAATTATGCAGGAAAATGCAAGCTCCATTCAAAAATACATTATTTCAATTTTTCTTTTGTCTATGACAGTGGAGATTTGTTATCTTTATAGATTATGGTTATCATCTTTTGATAGAACAAAACCTTCATTGAACTTGGAATAAATAATTTTTGTTGTTTATGTTTGCTATGGGATATTTTTCCTTTACGTGATGTTGCCCTTTCTTTGTGTTTCATAATTGGCTTTTCATTTTATGAATCTCCCCCATAAAGTTTTTAAGTCAATTTATTCTTCCATTTCTTGCATGTTCATATTAACTAGTGAATATGCTTATTTTTAATTGTGATAATTACAGATTTTAAGTATGCAGAAGGACAATTTCCTTGCAATTATAACCTAATAGGTTCACACTTTGGTGAATGAAAGCCAAAATTACCACAGTAAACAACCAAAGAGTCTGCCTTGGTTAGTAGATATGCAATTAGCTATTTTAATTATTGATTCAATTATAAGGCATTCATTGATTATTAAGAATAAGAATCATTTCATTAAAAATTTTGACTAAAATAGAAAAACAATCTAGATTACATTATCAAGTCCTTCCAACATAAAACCAGATACACTGAATCTAATAGAAGAGAAAGTGGGAAAGAGGCTTGAACTCATTGGCATAGGGGGAAATTTCCTAAATAGAACTCAAGTGGCTCATGCTTTAAGATCAAGAATTGATAAAAGGGACCTCATGAAACTGGAAAGCTTCTGTAAGGCAAAGGACATAGTCAATAAAGTAAATTGACAATCTACAGATTGGGAAAAAAAATCTTCACTAAGCCCACATCTAATAGAGGGCTAATATCCAAAATATATAAAGAATTCAAAAAGTTTATCAAAAAAGACAAAAAAATAAAAATCAAAAAGCAAACAACCCCATCAACAAATAGGGTATAGAACTAAACTGAAATTTCACAACTGAGGACTCTCAAATGGCTGAGAAGCACCTAAAGAAATATTTAAAATCTTTAGTGATAAGAGAAATGCAAATCAAAATGACCCTGAGATTCCAACTTACACCAATCAGAATGGCTAAGATCAAAACCTCAGGTGACAACATGTGTTGAAGAGGATGTGGAGAAAGAGGAACATTCCTCCATTGCTGGTGGGATTGCAAAGTGGTACAGCAACTCTAGAAATCAATCTAGGGGTTCCTCAGAAAGGTGGAAATAGATATACCTGAAGACCCAGCAATATCATTCTTGGGAATATACCCAAAACATGCCCCATTATGCCACAGGGGAACATGCTCCACTATGTTCATAGCAGCCTTATTTGTGATAGCCAGATGCTGGAAACAACCTAGATGTCCCAGGACAGAAGAATGGATAAAAAAATGTGATTCATTTACACAATGCAATATCTGAACTATAAAGAAGAACAGAAAATGCAAGGTAGTATTTATGCAGACTATTTTGGTAGTATCATGGAAGTAATATAATTGCAATGTGCATTAGGACTTCTGAGACAATATGAAAGAGTTGGTTTCTCCTACTTTATGGACCTGGAGTAGGAGATAGACCTCAGATCATCAAGTGTGGAAGATTGTTTCTTTATCCACTAAGTCATCCAGTACCTGTGCACAAGAATTTTAAAGAACAGTAATGGAAAAAGAAAAGAAACTGATTTAATGGGTGATACAACATTTCAAGGTATCAAAAACATCTCCTTCAGTAAATATATCTTAATGGCATACAGTATACCCCATGGTTGTGGTTTATATTAGGATGACCCCATAGGCTCATATATTGGAAAATTTGGTTCCCAGTTGATGAACTGTTCATAAAGCATCAGAAAGTGTTACTTTTTTCTAGAGAAGGTATGTCTCTTCATATGTATTTATTGTTTCCTAAGTTCATACTAGACAAAAAGTCAGGTCTCTCCACTCTTGTAGAACAGTATGTAAACTCTTAGGTTCTGAGCTCATATCATGTCTGCCTTTCTACAGGCATCCTCCCTATCATGATGGTCATGGATTAACCCTCTGGGTACTTGCTATATATAAAAAAGAACTTATGTAAAGGGGTTGTTCTATACTCTTCAGTTAATGAAAGGCTGTGAGGCCAGGATTGTGGCAGAGGAAATGTGAATTTTCTTCAAAAAGGTTAGTCTGGAGCTATGAATGGGTAAGCTGAACTAACTCAAAGACCACAAGATGTTGGAGATGCCAGAATGAGATACATTCCAAAAAGAGCTGCAGACAAGCAGAGAACAATCCCAAATAGAAAAAGTATGCTGCAGTAAAAATGTTGGAGTGAGTTGGATTATCTGAAGCGCGATCTAATATGCCTTTGACATTGTATATACTGCCGCAGTAAATAGGATATTAGAATATTTTAAGTCAATAAGCCAAAAGAAGATGAGATATAATCACCAGAATGTTTGAAAGAAATGGGGATGAAAAATAAGAATAAATTCTATAAATATTGGCATTATTATAGACTACCACCATACCAATGTAACACTTTAAAAAACACACACAAAAAAATGCAATGAGACAATTTCAATAACATTGTTACTTTTTTACAAAGTTCTGTCTAAACAATAAATAATACAAGAAAGACAATATTTTTTCAGTATTTGATAAAAAACCAAATTGTTTACAGTATGAGTTGCTAGAAGGAAAAGGAAGCATTTGTATGATGTATTAACTCTTGTTCATCCCAGTCAAGGAATTGGGAATATATAATCACGTGTACTAAATAGAAAGAAAAAGTATTCTAACATTCAAATGCCCATATATATTTATAGACTACAAAATTATTTTAATGTATAATTAATGTATAATTACTTTATTTTAGTAAACCTTTAAATTATATTTTGTGAGATAAGCTTATAAAGATAAATTTATGAAAATCCATAAGCCATCTAGTTATAATTTTAGAGCACAAACATAGCGACAACATAGTTCATATACTTAAAAAGACTATAGCTTTTTGACATTTATGAAATTGTCTTAAAATATTTTGTAGAATGTAATATAGAGGAAAGATGTAGATGGACTCCTTATCTTATAAGTCACTTAAAGACAACTCACAGAATCTCCATTCCAATATTCTTGGGGAATACTTCTATATTGAATTTGTCAATTTCATTTTGCATTCGTGTTGCTTGACTAATGCATTCACAAAATTTGTTTGGGGTTGCTTTGCACCCAGACAATTTCTCTTGGAGCTCTTCATTCAAATCGCTGTGGGAATTATATTTAACCTGTCAAAATATTATTGCAGCCTAGTGAATTACATTTGCACTCCTCAATTACTTTGTCTCCTAAACTCATTTCTGCACTGAATTAGGCCTCTGTAAAAACAACACAGAGAATATTGTCAACTTAAACCTAAACATTGCTACATAATTTTGTTAAAATGCTGTAATCATATTCAGACAATCACCTTTTAGTAGTCCCCAAAGTTGCCACATGATTGGATAGTTTCTCTATGACCTACCAACTATCTAATTATTCCTTTTCCCCTGTTGCTCCAATCGATTTGTGCTCTGATTTCCAAAGCAATTTTCACAAATGTTAAAAGACCCTATAAGTAGAAATAGTATTTCTTTTAAAAAAATAAACTGCTAATTTTCTAATGTATTCTCTTCTAAGGATATCTGCTAATTTGTTTTGGGGTTTTATGGGTTATCATTTATTTGTGCTTAATTTCTTTTGCTCAGTGTATTTTCAGCTGACTGACCTCACTAGGGAAATTTAAAATACTACATATCCCACAAAATTATACGAATTCTGCTGAGTATCAAAACAACAATATTCTCAGCTTATTGTTGTCAACACTATGCAATAATTTAGGACATAATAATCATTGGAATGACTGCACAATGACATAAAATTCATTCAGAATGAGGTGGATGAGGCCAGATGCAGTGGTGCATGCCTCTAATACATGCCTAGGGAAGTAATTAACTGGAGGTAGGAGTTGAAGGTCATCTTTGGCTATATAGTGAGTTCATGATCAGGTTGTAATACCTAAAGCCCTGTCTGGAAAGTCAATAATACTTTAGAGGTTATATGTAATATTGAAGTGTTTCTTGCAAAAAACCGGGATGTGTATTTAATAAAATGACCTGATCTCACAGTTCTCTCCATATTTTCTTTTTAAAGGCAAACTGAAATATCATGTGGAAGAAAACTGCTATAGAGGATTCCTAAAATATATCCACAAAACAGAGTTTGTGTGTACTTACCCTATAGTGGGGAAACAATGCCCTACTATGTACCTCAAGTAAAACAAAGTGGCTGATGCTAACAAGAAGATAACTCTCTCAGAACTATTATTATGCAATGTCTCATAAATACTGAAACATTATAGGCTATTATCAATATTCTTAGGCACCTGCCAGAATTTTCTAAGATTATATTGCTAAAGAAACCAGACACTTGAGTTGTAAAACACGGAGAAGTCATGCAAGTGCTTATATGTGTTGATCTCTTATGTTGTTAACTAGACATGATATTAAACACAGTGTTGTCCTCAATTCATGTTATTATAATCAGAGATTAATTTGCCTCTCAAACACAATCTTAGAAGCTCATATTTATAATAGATTTCAATTTATAAAAGGGGCCAGAACTTGTTAATATATAGAGAATAAGAGACAGCAGAATGTTCCATGCTAAGAGGTTATATATAATATTGAAGTGTTTCTTGCTTCTATGTCATGTGCTTCTATGCTTCTATGTCATGTCTAAGGATTATGGAGGAAGTGAGGCTAAAGCACTTGTAAAAAGCCATTGGTATAGATGGGCTAAAAGAAATAATGCCTTCTGAAAAAAATAGAAAAACAAAGTACTTGTACACGTTCATTATCAATAGTAGAGAAAGTATTTACAGTCATATGCAGGCTTATCCTAGATATAATTCTAGCATATAAATGGGAGGAGGAAATTCAGTACTAAAACTAGTTGCAGAATGGCTGGCAAGTAATTATTGTTAAAGAGATAGTCAGTTTTATTTAAGCTTTGGTCCCTGATAGGTCAAACACCCTCCAGTAAAGGTCACACATAATAGATTATATAAGAACAATAAATTTGAGTTGATAGAGTTAAAAACAAAACAAAACAAAAGAAAAAGAAAAAGAAAAAGAAAAAGAAAAAGAAAAAGAAAAAGAAAAAGAAAAAGAAAAAGAAAAAGAAAAAGAAAAAGAAAAAGAAAAAGAAAAAGAAAAAGAAAAAGAAAAAGAAAAAAGCTGGGCGTGGTGGCACACGCCTTTAATCCCAGCACTCGGGAGGCAGAGGCAGGTGGATTTCTGCGTTCGAGGCCAGCCTGAGTTCCAGGAAAGCCAGGGCTATACAGAGAAACTCTGTCTCCATAAAACAAACAAAAAAACAAAACAAACAAACAAAAAAACCTAGAGAAGACATAATGTTTGATAGGTAAGGAATGGAGTATGGATGTGAAAAGTATGTTGGGATAGTTGATTACTCTGTTTAAGAACAACAACAACAATAAGAAAATGGCACCGCATGTGGTGGCACACACCTTTAATCCCAGCACTTGGGAGGCAGAGGCAGGCAGATTTCTGAGTTCAAGGCCAGCCTGGTTTACAGAGTGAGTTCCAGGACAGCCAGGCGATATAGAGAAACTCTCTCTGGGAAAAAAAAAAGAGAGAGGGAGAGAGAGAGAGAGAGAGAGAGAGAGAGAGAGAGAGAGAGAGAGAGAGAGAGAGAGAGAGAGAGAGAGAGAGGGAGAGAGAGAGATAGAGAGAGAGAGAGAGAGAGAGAGAGAGAGAGAGAGAATATCATTCAAGTTAGCAAATAAAACTATGTGGAAATAGAAAAATTCAACATACTCATATTAAATACACATTTGATATTATAGATTTGACAGAGGTTTTTGAAAAAGAATGTATTAAAAGTACTGCTATTAGAGAGATCCTTTTAAATAGATAATTATTAGAGTATCAGTGAATGAGTGAAGAAAAGAAATTTCTGATAGTTGAGTCATTGATCAGGGAATACTTGATCTCTTCATGTAGTAACAATATATTTTGGATGCTTTTATTTTAGAGACACTTTAAACATGAGATATAAATATATCATTTAAAAACACTTCAAAGGAAAGCTTTCTAAGATATAATCTTTGAAATGTCAGTAAATTTATCTCCAAAAATATGCTTAAATTCTTTTCTCTCTTAGTACAATACAAAAGTTTTTCAAATCATTATTAAAAAGTAATTACACAGAGAGATTCTGTATACTTTCCTCAGAAATTTTGAAAACCATAAATAATTCTCACACAGCAAACATAGCATTGAAGTCAGTTTTGAGTAGAACTCAGAAGTTCTAAGGGTATAGATTTGAAAGGAGTACTTTGAAACCAAATTCACTGAAAACATAGTTTACACGAAAGTAATTTAATTAAATAAATAGCAAGAGAAAATACATAATACTTATAATCAAATATATGTTCATATATATATATATATATGTATATATATATATACATATATATATATATATATATATTCCATTTTATGTATATGTTTAGTAATGGCAGCCTTAAAATAGAGCTTGGAAAAAATATTGGATCATAGACTACTATCTAATTTTTTATTGCATATTTTATTTTTTTACATCTCAAATGTTATCCCTTTTCCTGGTTTCCCCTCCAGAAACCCCTGCTTCAATGAGGGTGCTCTCCTTACCACCCACCCACTCATGCCTCCCCACCCTGGCATTCCCCTATACTGGGGCATCGAGCCTTCACAGAACAGAGGATCTCTCCTCCCATTGATTCCAAACAAGGTCATCCTGTGTGACATATGCAACTAGAGCCATGGGTCTGTCCATGTTTAATCTCTGGTTGGTGGCTTACACCCTGGGAGCTCTGGGTGGGGCTGTCTGTTAAGTTGATATTGTTTTTCCTATGGGGCTGCAAACCCCTTCAGCTCCTTCATTTCTTTTTCTAACTCCTCCCCTGGGGACCCCTTTCTCAGTCCAATAGTTGGCTTTGAGCATCTGCCTCTGTAATTGTCAGGCTATATCTTGAACTTCTTGGCATCTGCAATAGTGTCTGGGTTTGGTGACCATATACAGGATGGATCCCCAGGTGGGGCAGTCTCTGGATGGCCTTTCCTTCAGGCTCAGCTATACACTTTGTCTCAGTATTTGCTACTGTAAGTATTTTGTTTCCCCTTCTATGAAGGACTGAAGCATGCACACTTTGATCTTCCTATATCTTGAGCTTCATGTGGTCTGTGAAATGTATCTTGGGTAATCTGAGCTTTTGGGCTAATATCAACTTTTGTTTTTGTTTTTTGTTTTTAATTTAAAATATATTTAATAGGATTTTGTTCATATTTACTACCTAATAAAAAGTGTTGTAAAAACTTAGTAGTAGCAATTTTTGAGATTAATTTGCTATAGAGTTTAGTAAAATCATGCATTTGTAGTTTTAAATTTATTTATGGTATTTTGTGGGTATTTATTTCATTTACATTTCCAATGCTATCCCAAAAGTCACCCAAACGCTTCCCCACCCACTCCCCCAACCACCCACTCCCAATTCTTGGCTCTGGCATTCCCCTGTACTGAGGCATATAAAGTTTGCATGACCAATGGGCCTCTCTTTCCACTGATGGCCAGCTAGGCCATTTTCTAATTCATATGCAGCTAGAGATACGAGCTTGGGGCTTGGGGTGAGGGTACTGGTTAGTTCATATTGTTGTTCCACCTATAGGATTGCAGATCCCTTTAGCTCCCTGGGTACTTACTTTCTCTAGGTCCTCCATTGGAGGCACTGTGATCCATCTGTTAGCTGACTGTGAACATCCACTTCTAGGTTTGCTAGGCCCCAGCAGAGTCTCAGAAGAGACAGCTATATCAAGGTCCTTTCCGCAAAATCTTGCTAGTGTATGCAATGGTGTCAGCTTTTGGAAGCTGATTATGGGATGGATCCCCGGATGTGGCAGTCTCTAGATGGTCAATCCTTTCGTCTCAGCTCCAAAATTTGTCTCTGTAACTCCTTCTATGGGTGTTTTGTTCCCAATTCTAAGAAGGGGCAAAGTGGCCACACTTTGGTCTTTGTTCTTCTTGAGTTTCATGCATTTAGCACGTTGTATCTTATATCTTGGGTATCCTAAGTTTCTGGGCTAATATCCACTTATCAGTGAGTACATATTCTGGAAGTTCCTTTGTGATTGGATTACTTCACTCGGGATGATGCCCTCCAGGTCCATCCATTTGCCTAGGAATTTCATAAATTCATTCTTTTTAATAGCTGAATAGTACTCCATTGTGTAAAGGTACCACATTTTCTGTATCCATTCCTCTGTTGAGGGGCATCTGGGTTCTTTCCAGCTTCTGGCTATTATAAATAAGGCTGCTATGAACATAGTGGAGCATGTGTCCTTGTTACCGGTTAGAATATCTTCTGGATATATGCCCAGGAAAGGTATTGCGGGATCCTCCAGTAGTACTAAGTCCAATTTTCTGAGGAACCACCAGACTGATTTCCAGAGTTGTTGTAAAAGATTGCAATCCCACCAAAAATGGAGGAGTGTTCCTTCTTTTCCACATCCTTGCCAGCATCTGCATTCACCTGAATTTTTTATTTTAGCTATTCTGACTGGTGTGAGGAGGAATCTCAGGGTTGTTTTGATTTGCATTTCCATGATGATTAAGGATGTTGAACATTTTTTCAGGTGCTTCGCAGCAATTCGGTATTCCTCAGGTGCGAACTCTTTGTTTAGCTCTGAGCCCCATTTTTTAAATGGGGTTATTTGATTTTCTGGAGTCCACCTTCTTGAGTTCTTTATATGTATTGGATATTAGTCCCCTATCTGATTTAGGAGAGGTAAAAATCCTTTTCAAATCTGTTGGTGGCCTTTTTGTCTTATTGATGGTGTCTTTTGCCTTGCAGAAGCTTTGCAATTTTATGAGATCCCATTTGTCGATTCTCATTCTTACAATGCAAGCCATTGCTGTTTTATTCAGGCATTTTTCCCCTGTACCCATATCTTCGAGGCTTTTCCCTACTTTCTCCTCTATAAGTTTCAGTGTCTCTGGTTTTATGTGGAGTTCCATAATTCACTTAGATTTGACCTCAGAAACAGAAGGTATTCTACCCAACTCATTCTATGAAGCCACAATTACTCTGATACCTAAACCACAAAAAGACTCAACAAAGATAGAGAACTTCAGACCAATTTCCCTTATGAATATTGATGCAAAAATCCTCAATAGAGTTCTCACTAAGCGAATCCAAAAACACATCAAAGCAATCATCCATCTTGACCAAGTAGGTTTCATCCCAAGGATGCAGGGATGGTTCAATATACAGAAATCCATCAACGTAATCGAGTATATAAACACACTCAAAGACAAAAACTACATGATCATCTCGTTAGATGCAGAGAAAGCATTTGACAAAATCCAACACCCATTCATGATAAAAGGCTTGGAAAGATCAGGAATTCAAGGCCCATACCTAACCATGATAAAAGCAATCTACAGCATACCAGTAGCCAACATCAAAGTAAATGGTGAGACGCTGGAAGCAATCCCACTAAAATCAGGTACTAGACAAGGCTGCCCACTCTCTCCCTACCTATTTATAAAACATTGTACTTGAAGTCATAGCCAGAGCAATATGACAACAAAAGTAGATCAAGTGGATACAAATTGGAAAGGAAAAAGTCAAAATATCACTTTTTGCAGACAATATGATAGTATGTATAGGTGACCCTAAAAATTCCACCAGGGAACTCCTAAGCCCGATAAACAGCTTCAATGAAGTAGCTGGATATAAAATTAACGCAAACAAGTAAATGGCCTTTCTGTATACAAAGGATAAACAGGCTGAGAAAGAAATTAGGGAAACAACACCCTTCTCAATAGTCACAAACAATATAAAATACCTTGGCGTGACTCTAACTAAGGAAGTGAAAGATCTGTATGACGAGAACTTCAAGTCTCTGAAGAAAGAAATTAAAGAAGATCTCAGAAGATGCAAAGATCTCCCATGCTCATGGATTGTCAGGATCCATATAGTAAATATGGCTATCTTGCCAAAAGCAATCTACAGATTCAATGCAATCCCCATCAAAATTCCAACTCAATTCTACAACGAATTAGAAAGAGCAATCTGCAAATTCATCTGGAATAACATAAAACCTAGGATAGCAAAAACTCTTCTCAAGGATAAAAGAATCTCTGGTGGAATCACCATGCCTGACCTAAAGCTGTACTACAAAGCAATTGTGATAAAAACTGCATGGTACTCGTATAGTGACAGACAGGTAGACCAATGGAATAGAACTGAAGACCCAGAAATGAACCCACACACCTATGGTCACTTGATCTTTGAAAAGGGAGCTAAAACCATCCAGTGGAAAAAAGACAGCATTTTCAACAAATGGTGCTGGCACAACTGGGATTTTTTTTTTGTTGGTTTTTTTGTTGTTGTTTTTGTTGTTGTTGTTGTTTTTGTTTTTGTTTTTGTTTTTGTTTTTTGTTTTTTGTTTTTTTGGGGGGGGTCTGGGTTACCTCACTCACATTATTTTCTGGTTTCATTCATTTGCTTAAGAATTTCATGAAGTCATTTTTTTTAATTAGGTATTCTCTTAATTTACATTTCCAATGCTATCCCAAAAGTTCCCCATAACCTCCTCCCCACTCCCCTACCCACCCACTCCCACCTCTTGGCCCTGATGTTCCCCTGTACTGAGGCATATAAAGTTTGCATGACCAAAGGGCCTCTCTTTCCACTGATGGCCAACTAGGCCATCTTCTGATACATATGCAGCTAGAGATACAAGCTCTGGGGGGTACTGGTTAGTTCATATTGTTGTTCCACCTATAGGGTTGCAGATCCCTTTATCTTCTTGGGTATTTTCTCTAGCTCCTCCACTGGGGGCCCAAGATATAAGATACAATTTGCAAAACACATGAAACTCAAGAAGAACAAAGACCAAAGTGTGGACACTTTGCCCCTTCTTAGAATTGGGAACAAAACACCCATGGAAGGAGTTACAGAGACAAAGTTTGGAGCTGAGATGAAAGGATAGACCATTTAGTGACTGCCATAACTGGGGATCCATCCCTTAATCAGCCTCCAAACGCTGACACCATTGCATACACTAGCAAGATTTTGTTGAAAGGACACTGATATAGCTGTCTCTTGTGAGACTATGCTGGGGTCTAGCAAACACAGAATTGGATGCTCACAGTAAACTATTGGATGGATCACAGGGCCCCCAATGGAGGAGCTAGAGAAAGTCATTGTTTTTAATAGCTGAGTAGTACTTCATTGCATAAATATACCACATTTTCTGTATTCATTCTTTTGAAGGACTTCTGGTTTCTTTCCAACTTCTGGCTATTATAAATAAGGCTGAACATAGTGGAGCATGTGTCCTTGTTACATGTTGGAGCATCTTTTGGGATATGCCCAGGAGTTGAATAGCTGGGTCTTCAGGTAGTACTATGTCTTAATTTCTGAGGAACCACCAGACTGATTTTCAGAGTGGTTGTACCAGTTTGCAATCCTACCAACAATGGAGAAGTGTTCTTTCTCCACATGCTTCCCAGCATCTATTGTCACCTGAATTTTGATCTTAGTCATTCTGACTGTTGTGAGGTAGTCTTCAATAACAAGAAAAACAACAAAAAGCCAACATAAACATGGAAGTAAAACAATGCTCTTCTCAATGATATCTTGGTCAAATAAGAAATAAAGAAAGAATTTAAAGACTTTTAGAATTTAATGAAAATGAAGGCAGGATATACCCAAACTTATGGAATACAATGAAAGGAGTGGCATTATGACAACTCATACTTCTGCATGCTTCCATGAAGAAATTGGAGAGAACATACACTAGCAGCTTAGCAGCACATCTGAAACCTCTAGAACAACAACAACAACAACAACAACAACAACAACAAAAAGCAAATACACTCAAGAGGAGTAGACAGCAGGAAATAATCAAACTTAGGGCTGAAATCAACCAAGTGGAAACAAAAAGAAGTATACAAAGAATCAACAAAACTAGGAGCTGGTTCTTTGAGAAAACCAAGAAAGATAGATAAACCAGTAGCCAGACTAATCAGATGGCACAGAGACAGTATCCAAATTAACAAAATCAGAAATGAAAAGGGAGACATAACAACAGAAGCAGGAAATTCAAAAACTCAACAAAACTGGAAAATCAGGATGAAATGGACAATTTTCTATAATCCAATTCTTGTACGGTTCTAATCATGGACTCAGAATTAGGTTGCATTATTGAAAGATGTCATGCTTTAGACGAAAACGCTGGCTGAGGAAAGCAGAACACTGGTGCTGCACCTTTACAGATTTACTCTCTCTTCATTGCCTCTGCTCTTCTCCACTTACTACTCTTTTCTTTCCCCCTTCTCTGCTTTCTTCCCTCCCCACCCTTTCTTCCCCTTGTCTTGCTTCTTCTCATTTTCAATGCCTTCTTCTCTCTTTCCCTCCCCTGTCCTCCTATTCTATTTTCTTATTTTCTTCCTGGCTTCCCTCAGGTGAACAGCTTTTGCCTGGGAATGTCTTCCTGGTGTGATCCATCTACTTTCTTACTATGGCCAAGAAATGATGAAACTAGGGAATAAGTCACTGCAGTCTCTGAAATCTCTGAATCATGTATTTATTATTTCTTTTCATTAATGTTCTTCATTTAAAATATTTCTTCTGAATATTAACTTGTATTTCATAGTAGAATATAAATATGTGTTGGGGAGATGGCTCAGATAGGTAAGAAATCTTGGTCTGCAAAAATGGAAACTGAAGCTTCCTCTCTCTCTCCCACATAAATAACCTAGAGTATCAGTGTGTCAGACAGATAGAGCTCAATGAGAAGAGGTTTATTTCCAATTCAGTGAGAAGAGCAGTATGAAGGCAGTAAGGCAGGGGTCAACAGGGAGAGACACCAAAGTACATGCATCATTTACATGCAGCACACATCTAACATCACCAGCTTAGCAACATAAATGTATCCATATGTATGTATAACATGATTTATAAACTAATAAATTAATGGGAAGTATATAATATCTAAACTTATATTTCTGCTCAATAATTTTTCCATCTATTTGTTATTACACAACACTTTTTTCATTTAAACAAATGTTTTCCATCTTTTTTTGTCAGATTATCTAAGAGTATTGACAACTTCCAAGTTTCCATGTTAAATCAGAATAATGTTTCTCATAGCAGCTCTCCAAAACTGAGAAAGTGTGAAAATAAGTGCCAAAGTAACTTTTCCCAAATATTTTTGCTTATACTTATTCATATACATTCAATATACCTGAATTGATATAATCAAAATATCTGTAATTTACTATATTTGCATATATATGTATATAGCTAGAGACACATTTTCTAATTTTATATGCTTATAAATATGTGCAATGCCTTTTTTCAGTTACAAATCGTTGTCAAAGCATTTTTTTTTGCAAAAAAGGAAAAAATGGTTTAGCAGATGAAACCAAAGTAAAACAAAAATCATGGATTTATCCAAAAAAATTATAAACTGACTTTAAGAATTAAGATTCTATGTATTATGTACATATAATAAAATTGAAAAGAAGAAATCAATGTTATAGTTTTAAAACACTATGTGTTAACTGTATGCACAGTACAAAATTTTAAAGAATTCAAAAAAACAAACAAATTAAAAAAAACAATGCATACACCTATTTTATTTTAGACTAAAATTATTTGTGGGAATGTGTGTGTGAAACATTTCACTATTTACATAATTTAATGCATAATTTCATATTTATGCAACTTTAGATACAACACAGTTTAAAATGTTTCTTAAGTATTATTTTATCTAATTTTTTTTGTATTGATATTTTGCATGCTTGTATGTAATTGTACCTTGTAGAACCAGAAGATTGTCTGAAATCTCCTGAAACTAGAGTTACAGGTAATTTTCAGTTGCCCAGTGTATGTTGTGAATCCAACATGAGTGAAAAATCAGCCTTATAATCAATTGTGTCACACTGACAATGAGCATCTGAGAAAACTTTCCAGTTACAAATAATTTAAGATTGATTCATTTACAATTAGGATTTTGAATTCTGATATTTCCAATATTATTGATTATAAATGATCCTTGGAAAGGTTTATTCTATACAACGCTCATACTTCTAATAGTAAAAAGTATTTGATAATTTAGAAAATCAGTTTTGACTATACCATCTATCACAGTGTTTAATGCAGGAGCCGGCCATTCAGCCAACTTGGGAACCACAGCTGAGGGAATGAGGATGATTATAGAAAAGGCAGAAAGAAGATGCAAGAGACAAATATGAGAAGGGTGCTTGGTTAATAACATGCTAGTGAGCAAGTGGGTTTTTTTTTTGTTTTTGTTTTTGTTTTTGTTTTTGTTTTTTTTTTCCTCAGTGTTTTTAGAGAAAAGCAACATAAGGAACGATCAATTCCCGGAAGATAAACAATGACCACAAATCCTTACGTGGCAAATGTACCTATTTTTGACTAAATACAGTACCTATTTTTGACTAAGGCTGTTTCCTTTAGGCTAGGACAGTCTCTCAAGGACATACGTGTAAGCAGAGGAACTTGGCAGGATATAATGTACTTCTTCATTAAAAACAAAGACAGATGTTGACAGTCTCAGTCTCATTAATGATTAATCACAAGCAAGAACTCTGTCTAAGTTGACTTCAGATGTACTCTCCACATGTCTCCCTTTTTATCTAAATATGCAAAAGCTGTCTCAGCTATTAGTGAAGAAAGACTGTGCCTGTCTTAGGTGTCCACTCAAAAGGTATGGACCTTACCTGTCATCAGTAAAATAATCCTAGCACTCATGCCCTGTCTTAGCTTGATTCCACCTCTGAGAGAATTTTACCTGTCTTTTTTAATCTATAGGAGGCACTTTATCAGTTACAGAGCATAAAGCTGTGCCTGAATTAGGTTGCTATCTGAAAACACAGCTCTTACTGGTCATTGGCATTTAAATAATCTTGTATTTGCGGCCTGTGTTAGGTTGAGAAAGTTTTCAAGATGATCTTACTTGTTATTGGTTACTGACTACCAACTTCTCCTGCTTTGACATCTGTAAAAGCTCTGATGAGTCCAAAAACCAAAACAAGACAAAACAAAACAAAATAGGTAATAGACATGCCATAAAAAGAATCATAATGCCATGTCCTGCTATGTCCAATAAAAGAGATATAAATGAAGACCATGAAGGAAAAGTGGCCTGTAACATTTTTTAGAATAATATTTGCAATGCTAACATTGTAAAAAGACAAAGGCTTTGAAATTTTAAACTTACAACCTCCTTATGCAGGGCTAACAAATCCAAAGAAGTATTCATATATGCCAAAGACCTGGAAGGTGCCTTTTTACTTTGATCAAATTATATTGACTATCATTATAAATTTTTGGAGGTATACAAATTCATAGATATTGAACATGACATTCCAAATGGCATCTTTCAATTCTTGTACTTCATCTCCCATGATCTGAACTACATCATATGATTTTTTTTCAATTCTTGTTCTAGCTATCAAGCCTAGTCCCCTTGTATGCTCAGGCATTGGTTACATTTTTAGCAAGATGACTAATGAAGCTAGCTGTTTGAACCTCTTGTGCTAAAGCTAATGCAGATGTAGTACAACTGGCTATAAGTGTTATGAAAGGAATACCAGCAATGATCAGCCTAACCATACGTTTGCTTCTTACCGGAGTGCATTCTACTTCTTCCAATATTTATAAGCCTCTTTTGGAATACTTAGATCTAGACAAATTTACATGAATCACAATAAAAGCCTATTGATGCACTGCTATTACTGATAGACCATCATCCAGTACAGAAACACGTGGACAAACACAACTAAAACAAGAAACTTTGAACTCATTATTAGAGCCAATAACAAAGGTGACATTTCCAATTAGTGAAAGATTGGGTGGGGTAATTCAGGATGTTATATTTATCTTAAGCCCAGAACCATTCCATTTTTTTCCCACAGCAAACATCACACAATACAAGGTAGCTGCCAATTTCTAAATATGTCCCTGAAAATGTACAGAACCAGCCCTCCAAATGGCCATGGTCATTTCTTCTTGTCCAATATTGAATTGATTTCTAGATAAGTCTATAATTAAATCAGAATAACCAGTCTCAATAAAGGAAAGAGGGGGGTCATTACAACAACTTTTCCATTTGAATTTTTTTTCTTGAAGGCAAGTTCCCCAGTCTCTGTGTTCTCTGTCCTGCAAGTCCTAAAAGCCTGAGGCAAGGCAGCTTGTCCAATTTTGAATATAGACATTCCCATCTTAATGTGTTGCATTACAGACTTAGATATTTTTTCTTCTAAGTCTTGGAATGCACAGAAACATATCAATCAATGGTATTATGTGGGGCAGTGGGATGCACACTGACAGCCTGGTCTCCAGTTGAGCAAAGGTTTTGAACCCTATGAACCCGATGGGTGGTGATTTCCACTTATGGAAGGTGTTCAATCATGTCTCCTGGGCTCCTGTCTCCTGTTGAAGTTACCGCCCCCACAGCCCGCAGCAGGAGAGGTGTGTGGCTATCAGTCATTAGGAGTAGCACCAAGCCTTCTTACATGCAAGTAAGGTTTTCCCCAAGCTCTCAGATCAAGCCAATGAGAGGTACCTGCTGTCTTACCCTGAATCACCCCGTCCCCAAACTGCATATAAATCCTATCCAGGGAATTAAAGGTGTGCAAGAACTACTCTGTTATCTGAGTCTTTTGTTCCAAAATCTGTAACATTTGAGAAGAGATCTGCTTCCCCAAAGTGTCACCTGAGGTTCCGCAGCACTCTTCACTGGATAGTCGGCTTCTCTTCAGCCCAATCTGCCGTGACTTAGTGCAGAGCATCTCAGAGTTACCAAGTGACCTGGAAGGCATGGCAGAGACTTTGCCTCCCTGCCCATACTCGCTTCCTTTTAGCAGAACTCTCTCGCCAGGCCTGGCCAGAGATCTCTGTGGAAAACCTCTGGTACTCAGGCCCACAGTATTATTTCTAGTCAAACAGATACGTAGGCCCTAACCAATAGAAATGTAATTCACCAGTTTGCAATACTTTTTTACTCTAAGACTACGGGAATCCTAACAGCTGAGTATTATTAGATGTACTTCTGGCCTTGACCACACAGAGGGATATAACACAGATGGGTCAGGAATATATGCCCCATACAGCTTCCCTGTCGCCATTATTAAGGTACTCAGCGACATCACATTCAGCATCATTCTTTGCCCTAGCATTGGCATGTCTTTCCAATCATTCTAGCAGCCACTATATTCTTTTAGCATCCTGTGGAAAAACAAAAACATCCCCTGTTCCCCCTATTTATATTGTATCAGGACCAATGTATATACTTACCTTATTCTAGACTAAAATTTTGTGTGTGGGGGGGGGGGAGAACGTGTGTGTGAGTGTGTATGTGTGTGTGATGGGTCCTGTTAATAGTTCACTATTTACATGATAAATTCAATATGTAATGTCATATTTCTGTAACTAAAGATATAACCCAGTCTAATAAGCTTCTTAACTATTATTTTATTTAATTTTATGCACCTTGGTATTTTACATGCCTGTATGTAATTGTACCATGTGTGTTCCCAGAGCAATATCATTATTCCTAAATTTTAACAAAGCAATCTACACTAGAATTATTATAAATTTTTAAGTTCCCTATATTTCTAAGATATTGGAAAGCTATGAATGAGATGTAAATTACACTGTATCTTTGATACATTAGCACCAGGAGTACTCTTAAAAGAGAAATAATTTACCATTGCGACCTAAAGTCAATAATAGTAGAGGTAGGCCACTAGTTTTATGTTTTTGAATATCAGGTCTATGTATGTATTTATAGATCAGTCCTGGAAATGTAAATGAATTCACACACAAAACACACACACACACACACACACATACACCCACATACACACAGACCTTTCATATCTAAAGCAACCATAAAGACAGTGAGAGTTACAATACTTGGCCAGTATGCTGCATGCTCATTACCATCTTTGGTTTTCTTATCTGCATTCAGTACAAAAAAAGAAAAATCACAAACAACAAAGAAAATCCTTTTCAAGCTTCCCCATGGAGATATTGAAATTCAAGAACATCAAACAACTTTGTAAATGATGTCATTCAAATTCTTCCAGTTGGTCACTGCACATGTTTTCTTTCTAACATCCTGTAATGTGAACAGGACAAGAGTCAAAATTGAAGCAACCTACTGGGAAAGTCAGATGGTATATTGCTGCTAATGAGCACATCATTAGTATAATGTACCTGGGTGATCATCATGATCTGAAGAAATCCATCCATTACTCAGGTTTTGTTCATTTGTGTTTCAGATACCTTGCTGTAGTTTCTAAGCAGTGGGGATTAAAATCTTTGTTACTCAGCCACCACGACCAAACCTGAGGGATTTTCAAAATAAATGGATTTACTTCTGTGTCTATCTACAACAGACAGAATAATTATAATAGTCACTTGCCTAAGAATGTTGTCTAACACATTTAATGCATGATGAATTCATCTTTTAGTCAACTTTTAAGCGCTTTCAAAATATTTGATTGAATTCTATGATTTTATTTTTTCAATATGTCTGATTTTTTGTGAATTGTTACCATTTTATTTTCTAATAAAGTTCTACATATTTTCTTATATAAATACAAGTTGGGGGCTAGAAAGATGGTTCAGTCGTTAAAAACACTGACTGCTCTTCCAAAGGCCTTTAGTTCAATTCCCAGCAACCACATGGTAGCTCACAACCATCTGTAATCGGATCTAATGCCCTCCTCTGGTATGTCTGAAGAGAGTAACAGTATACTCACATAAAACAAACAAATAAATCTTTAAAAGAATAAAAATAAAACCATAAAAATAAATAAATAAATACACATTGTATTAATAAACCTGTATAAATATGTATATTAGAAAAGCTTTTTTTAACATAGCATTTTGTGGATTTTTTGAAAATGTCACAAAGTACACCTTGATCACATTCTCCTCCCAGTTCCAACCTCATCCCCTTAGGACCTCCTCCAAAACATAAGAAGGCTCTGCCAGAGCCTGACAAATACAGAGGCAGATGCTCACAGCCAAATATTGGACTGAGTGCTGGGTACCTGACTGAGGAATTGGAGAAGGGACTGAAGGAGCTAAGGGAATTTGCAGCCCCAATGAGAGGAGCAAGAGTGTCAACCAGACAGAACCCTGTAGCTCCCAGGGAAAAGACAACCAAACAAAGATTACACATGGAGAGACCTGTGGCTCAGGACACATATCATTCAGAGAATGGACTTGTTGGGCATCAGTGGAAGGAGCGGCCCTTGGTCCTGTGGGGTTTGATGCCCCAGTGTAGGTGAATGCCAGCTGTAGTGGCTATTCCTGGTTGTCAACTTGACTATATTTGGAATGAACTACAATCTAGAATTTCAAGGCTCACCAGTGACCCTTATCTGGAGGCTTGGAGATCCTTATCTGGATCTTGGTATGGAGATCTTGAGCCATAGTGGCTATGGATTCCAGAAGATTGAATCTCTGAGTTTAAGGAACACACCTTTAATCTGGGTTACACCTTTCATCTGGGATTAAAGGTGTGGTGGAACACATCTTTAATCTGGGCTACACCTTCTGCTGGAGACAATATAAGGACATTGGAAGAAAGGAATTTAGCTCTTGCTCCTTCGCCTGCTTGCTGTGTGAGACTGAGTAACTGCTAGAACCTTGGACTTCGATTCACAGCTGTGACTGAACAATTGTTGGGAATTGGGCTGCCGACTGTAAGTCATCAATAAATTCCTTTACTATCTAGAGACTATCCATAAGTTCTGTGACTCTAGAGAACCCTGACTAATACAGAAGTTGGTACCAGGAGTGGTTCTAGAGTAACAGAAGTACAAGGATGAATCTTTTAAAATACTGGAAATGGCTTGTTGATCCACCAGCACTTTCAACTATTGAAACCTCTCCAGATTCTCTCCCTCCTGAGAGCTCAGAGAATTTTGAAGACCCATGGTTGAAACTATATTCTGAACTTAAAGAAGCTAATGCCCTTAATTTTCTTAATGAATTAGGTGATTCAGTGCACAAAGCTTTCATCTTGTGATGGGGAAAAAATCGGAAAATGATTTTACTGGCTGGCTGCTCTTAGTATCTGTGGAAAAAATGATGAATGAAAGGAAGGAGTTGTGTAATAAAATCGAAAGGCTCCAGACACAAGTAAATGATCTAAAAGTTGCTAAGTGTGTCCTTGAAGAGAATCTTCTCTCTTGTAGCAATAGAGCTCAAGTTGCAGAAAATCAAACTGAAACCCTCATTGTAAGGTTGGCTGAACTACAGAGAAAATTCAATCTCAGCCTTAGAGTGTGTCAACAGTTAAAGTAAGGGCTCTAATTGGCAAAGAATGGGATCCTATAGCATGGGACTGGGATGTGTGGGAAGACCATGTTGAAGCTGAGAATTTTGAATCTTCAGATTCTCAAGGGTTTGCCCCACCTGAGGAAGTAGTACCCTCAGCCCCACCCCTTGAAATAATGCCTTCCCCACATGAGGAAATTAATTTTGCAGAGTCTGATAAACCAGCAATGACTTTCACTACTGATGTTTCTCAAGGCCCACCAATAGTTTCTTCTAGACCTGTAACCAGACTCAAAGCAAACAGGCTCCTAGAGGGGAGGTAGAAAGTGTAGTCCATGAGGAAATTCGCTACACTACTAAGGAGCTTAATGAGTTTGCTAATTCATTCAAGCAGAAACCTGGTGAATATGTGTGGGAATGGATTTTAAGGGTGTGGGATAAGGGTGGAAGGAACATAAAACTAGAGCAGGCTGAGTTTATTGAAATGGGTCCTCTGAGTAGAGATTCTAGGTTTAATACGGAAGCTTGCATAGTTAAAAAGGGTGTCAAAAGTTTGTTTGAATGGTTGGCTGAGGTGTTTATCAAAAGATGGCCTACTGGAAATGACTTGGAGATGCCTGATATTCGGTGGTTTAGTGTGGATGAAGGGATTTTAAAACTTAGGAAAATTGCAATGCTAGAGTGGATATATTGTGTAAAGCCTAATTGTCCACAATGGGAAGGTCCAGAAGATACGCCTTTCACCAGCTCTATAAGACGCAAATTGGTGAGAGGGGCACCAGCACATTTGAAGGGTTTTGTTCTTTCCCTTTCCCTTGTACCAGATCTTAGCATTGGAGATGCTTCTGCTCAATTAGATGAATTAAATTCACTGGGTTTAGTTGGATTCCGAGGTAACAGGGCCAGGTGGCAGCATTGAATCGCCGGAGACAAGGTGATCCTAGTTATTATAATGGATAGTGTAGACAAAAGAATGTTTATAATAATATACCCAGTAATGGTCAGCACAGGAGAGGTGAAATTTATAATGGCATTACTCGCTTGGACCTTTGGTACTGGCTAATCAATCATGGAATTTCCAGGAATGAAATACATAGGAAGCCTACTGCATATTTGTTTGATCTGTATAAGCAGAAAAATTCTCAAACAAATGAAAGAAAGGCTACATTAGATTGTGGTAAACAGAAATCTCAGCCAGTGAATCAATTTCCAGACTTGAGCCAGTTTGCAGATCCGGAACCCCTTGAATGAAGGGGTGGCCAGGTTCCGCTGAGGAAGGATCCTGATAAGACACCCAAAGGTTTTGCTGTTACCCTTTCTCCAGTTCTTCCCCAGAGGGACCTACGGCCTTTTACAAGGGTAACTGTACACTGGGGAAAAGGAAATAATCAGACTTTTCGGGGTCTGCTGGATACTGGTTCTGAGTTGACACTGATCCCAGGGGATCCCAAGAAACATTGTGGCCCTCCAGTTAAAGTAGGGGCTTATGGAGGGCAGGTGATTAATGGAGTTTTGACTGATGTCCGACTCACTGTATGTCCAGTAGGTTCCCGGACACATCCTGTGGTAATTTCTCCAGTTCCAGAATGTATAATTGGGATAGATATACTCAGAAATTGGCAGAATTCTCATATTGGTTCCCTGAACTGTAGAGTGAGGGCTATTATGGTTGGAAAGGCCAAATGGAAGCCTTTAGAGTTGCCTCTGCCAAAGAAAATAGTGAATCAAAAACAGTATCGTATTCCTGGAGGCATTGCAGAAATTACTGCCACTATCAAGGACTTGAAAGATGCAGGGGTGGTGGTTCCCACCACATCTCCATTTAACTCTCCTATCTGGCCAGTGCAGAAAACAGATGGATCATGGAGAATGACAGTTGATTACCGAAAACTAAATCAGGTAGTAACTCCAATTGCAGCTGCTGTACCAGATGTAGTTTCGTTACTTGAGCAAATTAACGCATCTCCTGGCACCTGGTATGCGGCTATTGATCTGGCAAATGCCTTCTTCTCAGTACCTGTCCATAAGGACCACCAGAAGCAATTTGCTTTCAATTGGCAAGGCCAACAGTATACCTTCACAGTTTTGCCTCAAGGATATATTAACTCTCCTGCCCTGTGTCATAATTTAGTTAGAAGGGATCTTGATCGTTTGGATCTTCCACAAAATATCACATTGGTACACTATATTGATGACATTATGCTGATTGGACCAAGTGAGCAGGAAGTAGCAACCACTTTGGACTCATTGGTAACACATATGCGTATCAGAGGATGGGAAATAAATCCAACCAAAATTCAAGGACCATCTACCTCAGTGAAATTCTTAGGAGTCCAGTGGTGTGGGGCATGCAGAGATATTCCTTCTAAGGTGAAAGATAAGTTATTGCACCTGGCCCCTCCTACAACCAAGAAAGAAGCACAACGTTTAGTGGGTCTATTTGGATTCTGGAGACAGCACATCCCTCACTTGGGTGTGTTACCTAGGCCTATTTACCAAGTGACTCGGAAAGCTGCTAGCTTTGTGTGGGGCCTGGAACAGGAGAAGGCCCTTCAACAGGTCCAGGCTGCTGTGCAGGCTGCTCTACCACTTGGACCATATGACCCAGCAGACCCGATGGTACTTGAGGTGTCTGTGGCTGATAGAGATGCTGTTTGGAGCCTCTGGCAGGCCCCTGTAGGTGAATCACAGAAAAGACCTTTGTGATTTTGGAGCAAAGCTCTACCATCATCTGCAGACAACTATTCTCCCTTTGAAAAACAGCTCTTAGCCTGCTATTGAGCCTTAGTGGAAACTGAACGTTTGACAATAGGACACCAAGTTACTATGCGACCTGAACTACCCATCATGAGCTGGGTACTATCAGACCCTGCAAGTCATAAAGTGGGACTCGCACAGCAGCAGTCTATTATCAAATGGAAGGAGTATAGACGTGATCGGGCCAGTGCAGGTCCTGAAGGCACAAGCAAGTTCCATGAAGAAGTTGCTCAAATGCCTATGGTTTCTACTCCTGTTACAATGCCATCTGCTGCCAAACATGTGCCTATAGCCTCATGGGGTGTTCCCTATGATCAACTGACTGAAGAGGAGAAGACTAGAGCCTGGTTTACTGATGGCTCTGCATGTTATGCAGGCACCACCTGCAGCATTACAACCCCTTTCTGGGACAACTGCAGCATTACTACCCCTTTCTGGGACAACTGCAGCATTACAACCCCTTTCTGGGACAACCCTGAAAGACACAGGTGAAGGGAAATCTTCACAGTGGGCAGAACTTCGGGCAGTACGCATGGTATTACAGTTTGTTTGCAAGAAAAAATTGCCAGATGTACGATTATTCACTGACTCATGGGCTGTAGCCAATGGATTGGCTGGATGGTCAGGGACTTGGAAAGATCACAATTGGAAAATTGGTGAGAAAGACATCTGGGGAAGAAGTATGTGGATAGATCTCTCCAAATGGGTAAAGGATGTGAAGATATTTGTGTCCCATGTAAATGCTCACCAAAAGGTGACTTCAGCCGAGGAGTTCAATAATCAAGTGGATATGATGACCCGTTCTGTGGACAGTCAGCCTCTCTCCCCAGCCATCCCTGTCATTGCTCAATGGGCCCATGAACAAAGTGGCCATGGTGGTCGAGATGGAGATTATGCTTGGGCTCAGCAACACGGGCTTCCACTCACCAAGGCTGACCTGGCTACAGCTGCTGCTGATTGCCAGATCTGCCAACAGCAGAAACCAACACTGAGTCCCAGATATGGCACCATTCCTCGAGGTGACCAGCCAGCAACCTGGTGGTAGTTTGATTACATTGGACCACTTCCTTCGTGGAAAGGACAGCGTTTTGTTCTTACTGGAGTAGATACTTATTCTGGTTCTGGTTTTGCCTTTCCTGCACGTAATGCCTCTGCTAAAACCACCATTCATGGACTGACAGAATGCCTTATCTATCGTCATGGTATTCCACACAGTATTGCTTCTGACCAAGGAACTCATTTCACAGCTAGAGAAGTACGACAGTGGGCCCATGATCATGGAATTCACTGGTCTTACCACATTCCCCATCATCCTGAAGCAGCTGGTCTGATAGAAAGATGGAATGGCCTTTTGAAGACGCAGTTATAGCACCAATTAGGAGGTAACAGCTTGGAAGGCTGAGGCAGAGTTCTTCAGAAGGCAGTATATGCTTTGAATCAGCGCTCGATATATATGGTACAGTTTCACCCATAGCCAGGATTCATGGGTCCAGGAATCAAGGGGTGGAAAAGGGAATAGTTCCACTTACTATCACTCCTAGTGACCCTCTAGGAAAATTTTTGCTTCCTGTTCCCATAACTCTAGGTTCTGCTGGCTTAGAAGTTTTGGCTCCAGAGAGGGGAGTGCTCCTACCAGGAGCTACAACAAACATTCCATTGAACTGCAAGCTCAGACTTCCCCCTGGTCATTTTGGGTTTCTAATGCCCTTAAACCAACAGGCTAAAAAAGGAATAACAGTGTTAGGAGGGGTGATAGATCCAGATTACCATGGGGAAATTGGATTACCTCTTCACAATGGTGGTAAGCAAGATTATGTCTGGAGTGTAGGAGATCCCTTAGGGCATCTCTTAGTACTACCATGTCCTGTGATTAAAGTCAATGGGAAACTACAACAGTCTAATTCAAGCAGGATGACAAAGGACGCAGACCCATCAGGAATGAAGGTATGGGTCAATCCTCCAGCAAAAGAGCCAAGACCTGCTGAGGTGCTGGCTGAAGGTAAAGGAAATACAGAATGGGTAGTAGAGGAAGGTAGTTATAAATACCAATTAAGGCCACGTAACCAGTTGCAGAAACGAGGATTATAAAGTAATATGAATGCCCCATTGTAAATTTACAAATGCGTTTGCGATTGTACGAGGGATAGTTATATCATGTTAGGCGTATTCACAACCTTGTTATTGTTTCATGTGAACATGAGATATTATTTGTGTCAAGTTGACAAGGGGCGGATTGTAGTGGCTATTCCTGGTTGTCAACTTGACTATATTTGGAATGAACTACAATCTAGAATTTCAAGGCTCACCAGTGACCCTTATCTGGAGGCTTAGAGATCCTTTCTGGATCTTGGTATGGAGATCCTGAGCCATAGTGGCTATGGATTCCAGAAGATTGAATCTCTGAGTTTAAGGAACACACCTTTAATCTGGGTTACACCTTTCATCTGGGATTAAAAGTGTGGTGGAACACACCTTTAATCTGGGCTACACCTTCTGCTGGAGACAATATAAGGACATTGGAAGAAGGGAATCTAGCTCTTGCTCCTTCACCTGCTTGCTGTGTGAGACTGAATAACTGCTAGATCCTTGGACTTCCATTCACAGCTGTGACTGAACAATTGTTGGGAATTGGGCTGCCGACTGTAAGTCATCAATAAATTCCTTTACTATCTAGAGACTATCCATAAGTTCTGTGACTCTAGAGAACCCTGACTAATACACCAGGGTAGGAAGGTGGGAGTGGGAGGGTGGGTTGGTGGGTGGGGGAGTCAGGGAAAGGAGAGATGGGATAGGGAGTTTCCAGATGGCAGACCTGGGAAGGGGATAACACTTGAAATGTAAATAAAGAAAATATCAATGTTTCTATTTTTTCTGCTGGCCCTCACGGATTTCAGTCCTCCCCCCCCCCCACACCTAATAGCGGATCATGTTCCCCTCTCTGCCCACCCCCAGGAAGATCTTTTTCCAAATTTTCTGTGGAATCTCCAGATTGAATTCCAGGGTAGTTGTACCAGTTTGTAATCCCACCAGCAATGGAGGACTGTTCTTCTTTCTCCACATCCTCACCAACATGTGCTGCTGTTGCCTGAGGTTTTGGTGTACCAGAGACATGGAAGGTGAGAGAATCTCAGGACTCAAAGAGGGGGACCCTAGATGAAATGCCCTACACTGGGGAGTGTGAACTTTTAAAGTCCATCTCCAGCAGAAAGACAGGGTATCAAGTCAGAAATGGTCTTATTATCCCTCAGTCTAAACTCTGACCCATAGTTGTTAATATCTGAAAGTACTGCAGGGATGGAAATGGATACTGAGGGAAAAAAGGTCTGGCCACAGTCCCAAAATGGAATCCAGCTCAAGGGGAGGACCTAAGGCCTAACTTATTGAGGCTATGAAGTGCTCACAAAAATGGATCTATCATGACTGCTCTCTGAAAGACCCAACAAGCAGCTGAAAGAGTCAGATGTATATATTTGCACCCAACCATTGGACAGAAGCTGCTGACTCCTGTGGTGGAATTAGGGGAAAGCTAGGATAAGCTGAGGAGGAAGGCAACCCAGAAGGAGGACCAACAATCGCAATTAACCTGAACCCCTGGAGATCTCTCAACTAGGCAGAATACACCAGCTGATATGATGCCCCTAAGACATATATAGCAGAGAACTGCTGGGTCTGAGTTAAGTCAGAGAAGATGCACTTAACCCTCAAGAGACTGGTGGACCCAGGGTGTTTAGAGGTCTGGTGGTGTTGGGGTGTAGGTGGGGACAACTTTGTGGAGCCAGGGGGTAGGGAGTAGGTAAGTGATCTGGAACAATTGAAGGGTTGACCAGGATGAGAATAAAATCTGGAATTTAATAATAATAATAATAATAATAATAATAATAATAATAATAATAATAAATGATGTACATTTAAAAAATGTTTAAAGTTGAAAACAAAAAGACAGGGGAACACCAGGGCCAAGAAGTGGGAGTGGGTTAGTAGAGGAGCAGGGTAGGGGGATAGTATAGGGGACTTTCTTTAGTGATAGCATTTGAAATGTAAATGAAGAAAATATCTAATAAAAATTGGAACAAAACATAATTATAAAAAATATCCAATAAAAGAAAAAACTCAGAAAAATAATGAAAACATGAGGGAAAAAAAGGAAAAAAAGAAAAAAAAAACTATATAGTCTAATTTGTTTTGTGTATATACCTACTGGAGCATGGTCAAAGCCCAGGTGGACATCTGAACCCTGGCAGAAACCATCATCTGTGATTAGTTACACTTCTATATCCTTATCACAATTTTAAAGAGTTTTCTTCACTGATTTTCTATCTAGATTGCTCTAGATTCTTTTTCAGTTCCATCAATGAGTGCAAACACAGTTATGAATGAAACACAGGAGGATTCTGAGACAACCTCTTCTTCCAAACCAACCCCCAAAATAAACAGGTTTTAAATATTTTTCTACTCTGATACATTACTTCCAGACCATTGTTTCTTTTCCGTTCACTCCACTCAATAAGCCTCAACGTTCCTCTCCCTCAGATAAACTTCTCTATTTTCTTCAGAAAAGAGCATACCTACCAGGGATACCAACCAAATACTGCATAACAAGTTACAATAAAACTAGGCACATACTCTCATATATATGCTTGACAGGCAACATAGTCAGAGGAAAGGGGTCACAAGAGAAGGTGGTAGAGTCAGAGATCTACCCATTCCAACAGCTAGGGATACCACAATAACAACAAGCTACACAATCACCATCTATGGGCAGAGAACCTAGCTTACGCCCATACAGAAATTGTGATTTTCAGTTCAATCTGCAAACCCAATGAGCTCTGCTCAAATTGATTCTGTGTGCCATGTTCTTGTGATGTCCTCAACTTTTTAGGGCCCTACAATCTTTCCTCTCCATCTTCTGCATGGTTTCCTGAGTTCCACATAACATTTGAATATGGGTCTCCTACTATCAATGTCTGTGGGTCACTGTGTGATTTAACTGTTAGTAATATTTCTTTCACAATCCTGGGTGTCCTTGAATTCAGGCCATAGATGTTAAGACTGAAACATAATCTTGGTTTACTTTTCCTTTAATGGGTATAATGTGTTCTTCCCAGTCTCTTTTAATTGATTTTAATTTGAAGACAGTTTTGACTAAATATTCGAATGGTTAAACCAGTTGCTTTTTAGCTCCATTTGCGTGGAAAATCAACCAAAAATCTTCAACGTACAATTTGTCCTGCCTGAAAGATATGCTGAAGTAATGGTGACACAGACATGGCCAACCAATAACTGGTCCAAATTGAGACATGTGCCAAGAGAAAGAAACTACCCCTGACTCTGACTAAATAGCTCATGGGCAAACAACAATCCCAGACACTATTACTGATACTCTGTTTTGCTTGCAGACAGGAGTCTAGCATCATTGCCCTCTGAGAGGCTCTACCTAGAAGCTGACTCAGACATATACAGAAACCCACAACCAAACACTGGGTGGAGCTTGGGAACTCTTATGCAACAATAGGAGAAAGGATTGTGGGCTGTGAAAGGGATACGAACTCTACAGGAAAAACAACAGAGTTAACTAACCTAGACCTTTGGGGATCTCAGACTCTGAAACAGCAACCAAAGAACATACAAGAGTTGAAGCTAGACCTCCCTGTATATGTGTAGCAGATGTATAGGTTGGTCTTCATGTGGGTCCCAAACAACTAGAGTCCAGGCTATCCGAAAAGCTGGTGCTTGCCTGTGGAATATATTATTATGGCTGGGTGGCCTTGTCTGGCTGCAGAGGGAGAGGAAGCGCCTAGTCTTGTAGTCTTGTAGTCTTGTAGTGTCAGGATGGGGAAAGGGAAACCCAGGGGGGGGACTCAGAAACTCAGAGGAGAAGGAGAAGCAGAAACGGGGAAAGGATTGCGGGAGGGGATGATCAGAATGCAGGTAGTGAAAAGGATAAAAATGAGTAAGTAAAAAAAAAAAAAAAAAAAAGGAAAAAGAAAAAAAAAAGAAAACGAAAACGATTAGAATAAAATGATGCTTGTCTTTTTACATGAGCTTCTACAGATATACTGTTATAGCTCAGAGAGTACTACTTCTAGACTACAACTAACTGCAGAGTACTGGAGAAAAATAAAAATTTGCATTTTTAAGCTTCCAAAGATTCAGGCAAATGGAAAAGGTGAAACAAATTATGCCTTTTATGTCTCATTGTATGCTGAAACTATTTCACATCCTTAATTACATCTAATTTCCAGGAAAAAATGGAGCTTATCGGTTTTATAGCAAAGAAGAAAAAAAGACAACTTTTAAAGAACCTCTTTGTCTTTGTATTCTAGATTCATTTTTTGATAGGAATATATGATTTGATGTCCTTTTCTGAAATTATATGTCAAGTAACGGTATTGAGGCAGTCATAACCAAAACCATGCTCAATGAGAGCCATGTAAAATTTATTTAGCGTCATCCAGCCAACTTTTTCTATTTTGTTTTTTTAAAGAATATAGTTTAGCTTTCAGTGCCATTGCCAGTGTTTTAATGGTATAGATTTAGCTTGCTGGAAAAGAACACTTCCTGATAAATTAAAGTTAAAGGGATTACATAGCAAGTTATTCATGAAGAGAGGTAGAACACAAAGAAGACCCACTTCTTGCATTTTGAGTGTGTGCTGTCAGTCATGTAGGATGGAAATCCTACTTCAGAAACTTTTAAACTTCATGACTAGCAGATCTTTAGTCTCACAAGCTACTACACCATAATGAGACAAATTCGCTGCTTGTTTGCTGTTGCTGGTATGCTTTGTTCCCATTTAGAATGGTAAAGGAACTCTAATATGATTACATTGATCAGATAGAAAGCTTTGTGAACTTGGATGGGATTTTACTAAATTAATCACCATTCCAGTATGCAATTGTCCCTCAATTAATTTGAGGACCTTCATCGAAATCTACTATTTGATCAGTACTCCTTGGCATGTATATTTACTAGAATATTTTTATGAGGAGACATTTGCATGAGAAAAGTTGTTTAGGAAAAAATAATATAGTTTGTTTAAATATCTCATTTAAGAATATCAATAACACAAAAATGCCATTTTAACTGTATATAAGTATATATCATACCCAGGAACCCAAGTGAATATAGGCATCCATATAGTAGAGTATTTTATGTATTTAAATATTTAATAATGTTCTAAATATTTATTATAAAAATGAATGGTTTGTATTGGTGGCAGTCTTTTATAATGAAGAAATGAAATAATGCTTGCTAACTAAAGAATACTTAAAATACAAACAATTTTCTTCTCGTACAATATTTTGTAAATAAAGTAACTTTCATATTTGAGAAATAAAAGTTTGGTATAAATTATAAATTCTAATTACTATTGTTAAATTGATAATATTCACTATATAATGAGCAATACTTGCAACACATGTAACTATTAAAGCCTTTGCCCTTTAAAATAATTGCTGGCCTTATCTAGTTTCTGAACATTGTCCCTGTCACTATTAACCTGAATCTCTGATTATACCTTGAACTATTAAGAATAGTATATGTACCTGTCAATTTTCACATATACATTTCAAGCAGAAATATGTTTTAGTGACAATCATTCAATCATTTTTTTATTACCTTAGCATAGATCAAATAGTTCAGTATTAGTAATGAACCTGTCTCTGGTCATTATCTCATAATGAGTAACTCTAAGAGGAAATAAGAGCTGTGACTAGAACTTTTCAGTTATTGGAAAGCATCTTTTTGTGGCTCAAACTTATACTTTCTTTTCAAATACTGGGTAGAGTATTATAATATTTTACTACCTTATTCATTTTTTCTATGAATGTGTTGACAAATTTTTTAAAAGGGTGAGCCATAATGGGAATGATCATTTCTACAAAAATAAAGGCATAAAAATAATCCTTTTATTTAACAATGACCATTCATAGCAAGCAGAAATTTCAAAGGTTGGACTAATGCTATCTCAGAATCAGCCAGCCAGGTTCTCCAGCCATTAGGCCTTGTGCCTACCACCATGATTGAACAGCAGAAATGAATCCACCTGCTGTCAACCTGCTGTTACTAGAGAGAATGTGTTTTTTCTACCTGACTCCACGTCCTCTACCTGCTCTTCAGAATCGACTCTACACATTTCCTAGAGAAGTTCCTAAACACATTTCCTCAGGTACTCTCTCGGTGTTCCTTAGCATTATCATCATGATAGCTTACAAAAAATCCAAAGCCAGGATTTTTCCTAAGTTTATGGAAAACAAACAAACAAACAAACAGTACACCCAAAACTGTGGAATTACACATGAAGAGATAACTCTAAGCTTAACTGAGATTTGAGGAATAATTATTCACAGTCTCTTCAGTATATTCTTTTCTTAGACAATCTTACATTCTGGATCTCAAATATTCCATACACCCTCCTACCATAGAATTTTTGTTTCAGAAACCTATTCCTTTGTGACACTTCTATATAGATTCCATACATAGGAACTTGCCCTCTTAAGCATGTTTATCTTTTAACTGAAGTAATACTTCTTCAGGATAATTTAATGTTTCATTTTTAACAGGATCACACTGTGTTATATCATTTAATAAACATATCTGCCACTCTGTCCTCTAAGAAGAATCAGTATGATATTTCTTTCATGGTGTATTTTCTTAATAGGACTAAGCCCATAATTAAGAGGAGTATGGTCAAAGAGATGACAGAACCCTGTAATCCCAGATCCTGGATGCTGAGAATATGTGGATGCTGATTCTAGTTCAGTCTGGATTATATTGTCAGATGATAGCTCAAAGCAACTGTAAAACAATGCTGTTATCTTTTTTCCCACTGCTGTCATTGTCACTGGTAGGCCTGACTGAAGCAAAATTAGCACTTAAAAAGAGAAATATATGAAGAGTTTTTATTCTGGTTCTCTGGGTAAGGGGTGAGTAATGTGGATCATTTATGTGTTTGTGGATTCTATCAGGAATGAATCAACAAAACATGAGGATTTCAAATGTGCAAGTTTTAAAGCAGTGTAGAAAATGCAAGGGGTATTATTAATCTCAAACCAAACATCTTCAGTGCACTTTTGGGAATGATAAAACACACCAAAAAAGAAACCTCTTAAAATTTTATTGGAAAAGCATGCATTTTTAATGCATAGGTTTTGTTCATCCTTGAAAGTAGAAATACACTATGTATTAGATTTCTAGAAACTTTAATTTGTACATTATTAAAATCTGCCAGGTTTTTTTTTTCTCTAAAGTATCCTGCAATGAGAAAACATGGTATGTCTTAAAGAGGTGTTCTGTGAGACATTATAATTATACAAATTTTTCAATGAGGTGTTATATTTTTATAATTCATGACACTCATAATTTTACTGAGATTTTAACTTTTTTCTAATATTTCACACTGTCCTGTATTAATCTAAAATGTTCAAAATAGTCAGACATGTAAATTTCTATATAATATTTGATAAATCACATAAACTTGCAATGTATAAATTTTTAATGGAAAATACATAAAATTACAGGCTATAGTTCAGTATAATTAAAATGAGAAGTATAACTACAAAATCATATTCCTAAGGTAAGATGATGTACTTTTATGTTAAAGGTCCTTCAGTAATTTAAAAATAATGATACCTCCAACTGATAGAGTTTATATTAGCATATGACTTGGAAATAATAAATACAAGGTAGCCAGTTCTTTGATAGCAAATGCTGAACATATTCTGAAATGTCACTGAACTAATAGGTTTTCTATTTGCATTCTGTGTTTGAACTTTTTTCCAATCTTATTTACCATACTGCTTCTTTTATCTTCGTGATATCTTTCAGTTAAACATATTTTCTTTGCATACTCTTCCAAAGTATGACTAAGTCGCAATGCCAGAGACTGCTATGAGCATCTTGCTTAGTATTCATTGTTACCCTTGCAGAAGGAGACAATATGAGGAAGGAAAATGGGAGTGATAGCCCTGAACCTTAAATGAGCTATATCAAGCTATTGTTTTCCAGCAGACACTTCAGAGCACATCTTGTTATAATATTCCTGATGAAATATCCCAGCTTATTAGACAGCCAACTGTTACAGTGGTAATGTGGCCTCATTTAACAATATTATACCCAAATGACTATCAATGTTCAGTGCTCCTCTTTGTCACAGCAATAACCTTTATTTCACATTTTCTCAATGGCAATGGCCTAAATAATTGATCTAGCAATTCTCTGATAATATACAAAGTTGAACACTGTACTTTTACACATTCAAATACAACAAATTTACTATCATTAAGATCTCCTCTTATAATCAGTAATGAAGTAATATATAGTATGAATTAGCCTACCTATTTTTGGCTTTCAAATTTTAATATCAAATCTATCTTAGCATCAGATATGAGGTTTTAAAAAATATAAATTTCAGGAAATAAAAACAATGCATTTAGATAGTCTTAACATATGCTTATAGTACATTAAAATAAAAGGTAGAAATCAAAATGTAAAACTATAGAATATATAAGGAGAAAATATTGTTAAAGTCAGTGTATCTAAAATGAATATATATAATATTATGCTTTATATATAAATATAGTAGATAGATAGATAGATAGATAGATAGATAGATAGATAGATAGATAGATAGATATCCTAATATCGTTATGAATGGTCAGTAGTGAGAAGTTACATTTTTGTCATTATCCTTAGGTAATTTTGATTTTTATTTAACATCTACTAATTATTTGCTACTTTTGATAAGGATGTGATGATGTAAATCTAACTATAATTTGTTGGTGAAATAAATTATTAACAGTACACTTTAATAATAAAAGTGACATCCATAATGTATGAGAAATAAGTATAACAGGAATTATATTGAGTTAAAATAAAGACTTTTCAGGTTCGTCTTGAAAAATCATGATATTTATGGTTGGGAGTGGTATTCATCTTTAATCCCAGCACTTGGGAAGCAAAGGCATATAGATCTATCCTAGTTCAAAGCCAGCCTGATCTACAGGCTGTCCCAGGACAGCTAAGATTACACAGAAAAACCAAGTCTCAAAATAATAATAGAAATAATAATAACAATACAATAAAGCATGCTACACTCTTCTCTACAAGCATAACAGTGTATTATTATTTATTTTATTTTTTTAATTAGGCATTTTCCTCGTTTACATTTTCAATGCTATCCCAAAAGTCCGCCATACCCTCTCCCCCAAATCCCCTATCCACCCACTCCCCCTTTTTGGCCCTGGGGTTCCCCTGTACTGGGGCATATAAAGTTTGCAAGTCCAATGGGCCTCTCTTTGCAGTGATGGCCAACTAGGCCATCTTTTGATACATATGTAGCTAGAGTCAAGAACTCCGGGGTACTGGTTAGTTCATAGTGTTGTTCCACCTATAGGGTTGCAGTTCCCTTTAGCTCCTTGGGTAATTTCTCTAGCTCCTCCATTGGGGGCCGTGTGACCCATCCAATAGCTGACTGTGATCATCCACTTCTGTGTTTGCTAGGCCCCAGCATAGTCTCACAACAGACAGCTATATCTGGGTCCTTTCAGCAAAATCTTGCTAGTGTATGCAATGGTGTCAGCGTTTGGAAGCTGATTATGGGATGGATCCCTGCATATGGCAATCACTAGATACTCCATCCTTTCGTCACAGCTCCAAATTTTGTCTCTGTAACTCCTTCCATGGGTGTTTTGTTCCCATTTCTAAGAAGGGGCAAAGTGTCCACACTTTGGTCTTCGTTCTTCTTGAATTTCATGCGTTTAGCAAATTGTATCTTATATCTTGGGTATCCTAAGTTTCTGGGCTAATATCCACTTATCAGTGAGTACATATTGTGCAAGTTCCTTTGTGATTGGGTTACCTCACTCAGGATGATGCCCTCCAGGTCCATCCATTTGCCTAGGAATTTCATAAATTCATTTTTTATTAATAGCTGAGTAGTATTCCATTGTGTAAATGTACCACATTTTCTGTATCCATTCCTCTGTTGAGGGGCATCTGGGTTCTTTCCAGCTTCTGGCTATGATAAATAAGGCTGCTATGAACATAGTGGAGCATGTGTCCTTCTTACCGGTTGGGACATCATCTGGATATATGCCCAGGAGAGGTATTGCGGGATCCTCCGGTAGTACTATGTCTAATTTTCTGAGGAACCGCCAGACTGATTTCCAGAGTGGTTGTACAAGCTTGCACTCCCACCAACAATGGAGGAGTATTCCTCTTTCTCCACATCCTCGCCAGCATCTGCTGTCACCTGAATTTTTGATCTTAGCCATTCTGACTGGAGTGAAGTGGAATCTCAGGGTTGTTTTGATTTGCATTTCCCTGACGATTAAGGATGTTGAACATATTTTCAGGTGCTTCTCAGTCATTCGGCATTCCTTGGGTGAGAATTCTTTGTTCATCTCTGAGCCCCATTAACAGTGTATTATTAATAATATCAGGGATTGGTGCTTTTCCATGGAATGGGTACGGTCTTGGTCATTTATTGGTTGGTCTTTCCTTTGGTCTGTGCTCTATCTCTGCATTTCTTTTAGACAGGATAAGTCTTTGTGGAAAAGTTTTGTGGTGGGATGGTGTCCTCATCCTCCTTGGGGCATCCTGCCTGACTATGGGAGGTGACCTCTTCAGGTTCCACATCCTGGCACCTCAGCAAATGTCACCAGCATTGAAGAAGGGGAGCTTTCCCTTTTCTGGTCTCTGGAATTTCCAAAAGATCTCCTAGCCCCCCATCCCCACCCCCCAAGCAGCTGCAAATTTCCATTCATTAGCCTGGCCTTCTTGGGCCTCTCTCTTGTTTTTCCCAGCACCTGATCCTGCCTCACCATTTCCCTCCACCTTCCTCTTTCCACCCATTTCCTTCCCTCCCTATACCTCCTCTGATCATTTTGTTTCCTCTTAGTGTTATTCAAGCATCCTTACTTGTTTGGGCCTTCTTCCTTCTTTAACTTCTTTGGGTCTGTGGAGTATATCATGGGTATTCTATATATTTCAGCTAATATTTATCAGTGAGGACATAACATGTACAATCTTTGGGTCTTACTTAAATAAGGATGGTATTTTCTATTTCCATTTATTTGCCTGCAAAATTCATGATATCCTTGTTTTTTAATATCTGACTAGAAATGAACAACTTCAGCAAAGTGGCCGGATATAAAATTAACTCAAATAAATCAGTAGCCTTCCTTTATACAAATGATAAGCAAGCTGAGAAAGAAATTAGGGAAACAACTCCCTTAATAATAGCCACAAATAACGTTAAATATCTTGGCGTAACTCTAACCATACAAATGAAAGACCTGTAAGACAATAACTTCAAGTCCCTTAAAAAAGAAATCTCAGAATATGGAGAGATCTCCCATGCTCATAGATTGACAGAATTAACATATTAAAAATGGCGATCCTTTCAAAGGCAATCTACAGATTCAGTGAAATCCCCATCAAAATCCTAATACATTTCTTAAAAAAACATGGAAAGAGCAACTCTCAAATGAATCTGGAAAGGGGGAAAAAAAACAGAATAGAGAAAATGATTCTTAATAATAAAAGAGAAGTAATTTTTGCTTCCTGATTTTTGTTTGTTTGTTTTTGTTTTTGTTTTTTAGAGTTGGGATTCTGTTCTTGCTGCTATCTTTTTTTAGGCTTGTTGAAGGATTACTTTCTTGCTTTTTCTACAGCATAATTTACCTCTTTGTGTTGGAGTTTTCCCCTTATTATTCCGTGAAGGGCTGGATTCGTGGGAAGATATTGTATGAATTTGATTTTGTCATGGAATACTTTGGTTTCTCCATCTATGGTAATTGAGAGTTTTGCTGGGTATAGTAGCCTGGGCTGGCATTTGTCTTCTATTAGTGTCTGTATAACATCTGTCCAGGATCTTCTGACTTTTATAGTCTCTGGTGAGAAGTCTGGTGTAATTCTAATAGGTCTGTTTTTATATGTTACTTCACCTTTTTCCCTTACTGCTTTTAATATTCTATCTTTAGTTAGTGCATTTGTTGTTCTGATTATTATGTGTTGGGAGGAATTTCTTTTCTGGTCCAGTCTATTTGGAGTTCTCTAGGCTTCAGGTATGTCCATGGGCATCTCTTTCATTGGGTAAGGAAAGTTTTCTTCTATAATTTTTGAAGATATTTTTTGCCCTTTTAATTTGAAAATCTTCATTCTCACCTATACCTATTATCCTTAGGTTTGGTCTTCTCATTGTGTCCTGGATTTCCTGGATGTTTTGAGTTAGGATCTTTCTGCATTTTGTATTTTTTTGATTGTTGTAGAGCTGAAGGGGTCTGCAACCCTATAGGAGGAACAACAATATGAACTAACCAGTACCACCCAGATTTGTGTCTCTAGTTGCATATGTAGCTAAGGATGGCCTAGTAGGCCATCAATGGGAGAAGAGGCCCTTTGTCTTGTGAAGATTATATGCCCCAGTACAGGGCAATGACAGGGCCAGGAAGCAGGAGTGGGTAGATTGGGGAGCAGGGCACGGGAAAGGTATAGGGGATTTTCAGTATATCATTTGAAATGTAAATGAAGAAAATATCTAATAAAAAAAAACAATAAAAGAAAAGGTGGGGGAATCACCATCCCTGACCTCAAGTATTACTTTAGATCAATAATGATAAAAACTGCATGGTATTGGTACAGAGACAGACACTTCAGTCAATGAAATAGACTTGAAAACCCAGAAATAATACCACACACTAAAGGTCACTTGATCTTTGACAAAGATGCCAAAAATATACAATGGAAAAAAGAAAGCATCTTCAGTATGGTGTTGGTCTAACTGGCTGTCTTTATGTAGAAGAATGAAAATAGATCCATATTTGTCACCTTTTACATAGCTCAAATCCAAGTTGATCAAGGACATCAACACAAAACCAGATGTACTGAATCTAATAGAAGAGAAAATATGAAAAATCATTGAATTCATTGGCAGAGGGGGAATTTTCCTAAATAGAACTCCAATGGCTCATGTTCTACGATCAAGAATTGATAAATGGGACCTCATGAAGCTAGAAAGTTTCTGGAAGGCAAAGGACATAGTCAATAAAACAAATTGGCAACCTACAGATTGGGAAAAAAAAGTCTTTACTAACCTCACATCCAATAGAGATCCAATATCCAAAATATATAAAAAGCTCAAATAGCTAATCACCAAAAAAAAAAAAAAAAACCCAAGCAACCCAATCAAAAATGGGTTATAGAACTAAACTGAGAATTCACAACTAAGGAATCTTGAACAGTTGACAATCGCCTAAAGAAATGTTCCAAGTCCTCAGGGATCATAGAAATGCAAATCAAAACGACCCTGAGATTTCACCTTATACCAGTCAGAATAACTAAGATCAAATCCTCAGGTGACAACACATGTTGGAGAGGATGTGGAAAAAGAGGAACAGTCCTCCATTGCTTGTGGTATTGCAAACCATTACAACCACTCTGGACATCAGAATAGAAGTTCCTCTGAAAATTGGAAATAGATCTACCTGAAGACCAAGCTATACCACTCTTGGGAATATACCCAAAAGATGCCACACCATGCCACAGGGGCAACTGTACCACTATTTTCTTAGTGGCCTTATTTGTGGTAGCCAGAAGCTAGAAACAACTGAGATGTCCCATGACAAAAGAGTGGATACAGAAAATTTGGTTCATTTACACATTGGAATAGTACTCAGCTGTTACGAATGAGGGCATCCTGAGTTTTGCAGGAAAATGTACAAAACTAGAAAATGTCATCCTGAGTGACGTAACTCACACCTAAAAGGACATGCATGGTATGTCCTCACTAATAAGTAGATATTAGCCAAAAAAGAAAGTACAGAATCAAAAATTTCAAAAAGCTGAAGGACCCAAGTAAGGACACCTCAGTTTCACTTTGGGGAGAGAAGAAAACAATCTCAAGTGGGAGGGAGGGAGGGACCTGGGAGGGAAATTGGACAGGGAAGGAAGAGGGGAGGGGAACCTGGTCTGGTATTGGGTGAGGGAAAAGGACGGAAACCCAGAGGGAAACAGAAACAATGGAAATAGGCAACCTCAGGAGATAGGATGCAGATATTTGCACACAACCAATGGACAGAAGCAGCTGACTCCTGCTGTTGAATTAGGGAAGACTGGAAGAACCTGAAGAGAAGGGTGATCCTGTAGGAGGAACAGCAGTCTCAATTAATCTGGACCCCTGAGATATCTCAGACATTGGACCACCAAACAGGCAGCATACACTTGCTGATAGGAGGCCCCCAACACACATACAGTAGACGACTGCTGGGCCAGTGTTCATTCATAGATGAGGCACCTAACCCTTAAGAAACTGCAGTCCCCAGGGAGTTTAGAGGTCAGGTGGAGTTGGGGGTAGGGACATCCATGTGGTGACAGGTAGGGGAAAGGAGCTTTGGCAGGTGGATCAGGGGAAATAAAATATGGAATATAAAAAAATAAATTAATTAATAAAAATAAAAACCAAGAAAACAGCTGAAGAGAATTCCATTGTGTAAATCTACCATATTTTTTGTAACCATTGTTAGATTGAGGTACATATGGATTGTTTCCAGTTTCAGGCTATTACAAATAAAGCTGCTATGAAAGTTGAAGACAAGAACTTAGCATGACTGTCCTCTGAGAGGCTCTACCCAGCAGCAGACTGAAACAGATACAGATTTCCATAAAACCTTAAATGGAAGTCAGAGACGCATATAGAACAAATAAGTGAAGGATCCAAGTCCCTGAAGTAGATGTGAACCTCAGGGGAAAACTAAAAAGATCAAGAAACCTGGACTCCGGGAAATGCTCAGTGTCTGATGACATGAGAGCAAAGGTATACAAGTTCCTCACCCTTACCCAACACCTGCTCACATGTCAAGCAGTACAGTCTTCATGCCTGCCTTGTCTGACCTCAATGGGAGACAATGTGTCTACTTAGACTGAGAGTTGTTGTTTGAGGGTGGATAGATATTGGGGGCGGGGGTGAGACCCACCCTCTCAGAGGAGACAGGGAGGCTCATGGTGGGGAAAGGACACTGTGAGGCTGGGAACAGGAGGAAGAACAGTGTTTGGGATGTAAATAAATAAATAAATAAATAAATAAATAAATAAATAAATAAATAAATAAATAAATAAATAAATATATAAAAATAAAAGTAAATAGAAGAATAGCATGACCCTATAGTTGCTTATTTGCTTTGATAATAATGGTAGAGTAGGGGAGGCAAAATATCAGATCCGACCTAAACACTGTTTTCTACTTTATTAATTTGACCTAAAGTAACTATTAATATTTATAGCATAACGTTCTAAGCATCTATAGAGTTTAATAGAGTGAACAAATTTCCCAAGAATAAATGACTGCTAACCTCGAGATTATATCATTAATTTCAGATTTTTTCCCAGTTATACTCTGCAGCATCAGAACGATTCAACAAAAGAGATTTTGTTCCTTTGTTTTCACTTCCTATAATGATCATTTACTAAATTGTGTACTTAGTAAGAAAGAGTGCTATAATTTATTTTTTCTTGTAAAGTTGTCAAAGGGGTTTGATATCAAGACAGACTTAATCTATTCAAGAGGAGCAAGGAGATATGCCAGGACTTCATAACCCATCTATTCCCAACTCCAGTGAGTCAATCATGTGTTCTTTATGGACCAAGAAAGAATTGTTATTATTCCCAAGCACACAAGAATCTCACAAAAGCATTATTCTATAAAATCAGTGGTTATTTCCAATAAAATGTATCAAATGCTTATCACTTTATCAGGTAATATTAAACGTAATATCAACAAAACAAAATATGTACAAAAACACAAATTTGGAGACACTTCATCAGATATTTAACACAGTGTGGTAATTTTGCTAGTTTGCTTGCTTCTTTGATTCATTGAGTCATCTTCTTGGGATATATATAGCCCAGGCTGGCCTAGAGTTCTCTATATTGGCCAGGCTGTTCTCTGACTGGTGTTCTTAGAGGTATGAACAACTATCCTAGACTTAACAAATAACACGTATTTTCATTGGTTATTTTATATATTTATATTTTGAATGTTATCCCTCTCCCCAGCTTTCCCTCCCCAAGCCCCTTATCTCCTCCCCAGTCCCACCCACTCCTGCCTCAGAGTCCTAGAATTTCCTTATGCTGGGTCATCAAGCCTCCATAGGACCAAAGGACTCCCTTCCCATTGATGCCAGATAAGGCCATCCTCTGCAACATATGCAGCTAGGGCCACTGGTCCCTCCATGTGTACTCTTTGGTTGGTGGTTTTAGTCCTTGAGAGCTTTGGGTATCTGGTTGGTTGATAGTCTTCTTCCTATGGGATTCCAAACCCCACGTTTCAATTTGAAAAAGAATTAGACAAAAACAACTCTAGTAAGGTTGCTAGCAATCATATCACTGAAAAATTAATAAAATTTAAATTCACTAAAGGTGAAAGTACAAAGTATTTCCTAAAAGGTCATTAGTTTTTATTCATATAGCTCTTCTCAAAATTTAGAAGTCAACTTTGGTTTCATATTGGTAAAAAAAAGAATTACATGTAATATAGCACGTATTTTACTAAAATTACGTTAACAAAAATATATAAAAATCTATGGATTCCATAATTTCATAGCTACAACATAAAGTTGCAGAATATTTGATAATATCTGTTTCATTAAATGGAATAGAAAAGATAAATGAGAAACTTGTAAAATTAATTGGTGGGTAAACACCTGGTTACTGAACTTCAAAATTTGTGAGAATTAAAAAGTACTAACAAATTTTAAATTTTTGTGAAAAATAGAACGATCTTTCCTTCAGAAAAATAATGGCTGATATGACTTTCTTAACTATATACATTAGACATTATGTATCAATATCTAAGACATTCACAGAAAACAGTTTTGTGTCTCCATATCTAAAAATGTACAGTGCCTATTAGTTTCATTAACACAAGTAAAACAATGACATGGAAGTTGTTCTATGCATGAAAATTGTGAATGATTTTTATAACCTCTTACTAAAGGAACCTTGTCCAAGGGCCAGAGGATGGGGAATACGTACCATACAGTAGTCTTCTGGGAATGACAAATGCTGTTTAGTTATGAACTCACTGTGGTGACAGTCTTGTCCCCAGCATATTTCATCCTGGATGGCCAGGCGTAAAAGGAGACAATTAAAGATTTTTGAGAGAGGGATATTGTTATCTTCAGTGGTGTAATTGTGGATAATGCAAGAAATTCTAATTAAACTCAGTGGCTAATACACCATAAGAAATAATGGAATAGGAGAGAAACTTGGAAAGAAATGTACAAAGGAGGAGAAGGATAATGGAAGAGTTAAATGGGGTGAAAACAAGTATAATTCATGATATGAATGTATGAAGCTGTCAAACAATGATTAAAAGAATACTAGGGGTTATGTACTTTTCTTTCAATAAGGCATTCTGAGAGAGTAATTAGAGGATTTGTTAATGATTTGTTTTTGCCAAATGCACATTCTATGTTACTCTCATTTTAGAACTGAACACAGTCATAAATGATGATTGGAAACCTCACCCAAAAGATAGATTATCCCATATGCAACTGGTAATTAAGCATCTTTTCAGCAGTTTATTATTTTGAAGTTCCTGTACTGGCCTCTTATGACTAATTTTTTAAAAACTGTTGAAATTCAACTTTTGTCCAATTCTCTTATATACAATCTGCTCCCATCACGCATTCATAGTATTGACTATGTAATGATTAAAACTAGCATATCCATGTGAGCTATGAATTTGTGATTCTAATGGGTGATTACTAGAATAAGTAATTAATTTAGAAATAAGGACTATATACGTATATACAAATATGTATATACATGCAATAACAAGTAGTGAAGGAAGAAGTCATGAATTTGAAGAAAAGGAAGCAGAAGGATATAAGAGATTTAGAAGGGAGGAAAACAGAATGGAAAAATATTTTAAGTAAATTATCTCAAAAATAACAAAAAAGAAATATACGTTCAACATAATTCATGTGCCATTTACTGGGTTATTATGTTAAGATACAATCTTCAGATAGTGCACAACTTGTCTACTGATTATTTTATACATATCTTACAGCAACATAAATGTTAAATATTACTTTACTTATTTTATTGTGTCTCATCTTTCTATCTCAATAATTGATATAGTCAAAATAATTTAAATTTTTTCCTAAAAGCTTTGTCATTGCTTAAGACTAATACTATGCTGCTAATATTAAGTACACTTTTAATGTCCTCATATATTTATTTCCCTGTTTATTAGCTTATAGACAAGGTGCATTATTCCCCAAATATAAACAACCGTTTACATTTTTCTCAAGTATATATGCCTGGGTTTCACTAATGTGGCTTAATTTATTAATTTATTAATGCATTACCTGTCATGTATAAATGACTCTGGAACAAATATTTGAACATCAAACTTTCTATTGGCCAAAGATAGGGAATAATCTCTTCACAGAATAATTTTGAACAGACTAGAAGCCTATGATGCAGGGAAAAAAAAAGAAAAAAAGAAACAAAACAAGAGACAAGTAAAGGATTCCAGGACAGAATAAAGCTGTGTTCTTCCACTGTAAACATTTATATTTGTGGAAGAGAAAGCAAATTTGATAGAATATCTTCAATTTTCAGTCATATGTTATCTGTATAAAATGTTACAACAGTGTGGGCTGTTACTTGTGTCTCAAGTAAAGTAGCTCTTATAACCTGAAAAGAAAAAGAAAGGTGGGTGGCGACTAATTTGATAACACCTTTCCCAGCTAATTACTTTCTTCTTTTTATAATTTAAAAGGAATTGTACACTTGTTTTCAAGTTGATCATTATAAGCATTTCCAGAATATAAAAGTAATACGTTAGTTTGAGGCCTTTAGAAAAACAAGCCTCTTTCTCTATTTGTAATCACCATGTATTTAATTGGTTACATATAGTAACTTTCAACCCTCCATCAAATACTTCTAAAAAGGAGAGAGATGGATTTCATTGGCCATGCTCATTAAAATTTTGATTCAATGTCTTTTATTCTTTTTTAATTTTATGTTCTTGTCCTCAAAATATTGAAAAGGGAATGAAAGAATTCAATAAAATGTCACCCTGTACAAGAATTAATCCACCATGTTTCTGTCTGAAACAAATGTGTTTACTACTTGTGTTTCTCCACCACACTGCCAAACTGAGCTATGACATGGCCGATTCTTTCTTTCCGCCTGTCTTGCTGATCGATCAACTGCTCAAGTTCAGCAAAACGTGGAAGCTTTTTTGTTTTTTGTTTTGTTTTGTTTTGTTTTGTATTGTTTTTGCTTTTGTTTTTTGTTTGTGTTTTGTTTTTTTTTACCTACTAACGTTTGATTATTTGAGTAGCTCACATAAAGTTACCTGTTTATTGACCTAGTTAAATGACATGCTTACCTTTATAAAGACGAATGATAAGCCCTCTTCTTCACACTGAAAAGCACACCTGAGTAAATCTGTCAGCCACAAGATCTAAAGGATTCCATGTTGTGCTTTCCACTTAATTAGGAAAAAGCATCAGCAGAAATAAGGATATCTCTGCTTTCAATTTAGACAAGTTGTCAATTCAGGTACTGTTCAGAATTAAGATGATAAGTCACTATTTAAATTAAAAGAAATAGAAGTAAAATACAACAGGCCAAAATAGTTTTAAGCAGTGTATGTGTGTGTTTCTTTGTGTACATGTGTTTCTACCTGTGTGCCTGTGTGTGTACATACACACACACACACACACACACACACACACACACACACATACACATATACACACACATATATATATGTATATATGTATGTATGTATATGTATATATATGTATATACACACACATATATATATTCAATGTAATTCACATTTTATGCATATTATATCTTTTGTAACCTTTATATTTCATAAAATTTTATTATGATTTATGGCTGTATCACATGCATATGTTTACTATATATTTTGTACTGCATATTTTAATGTACAACTTAGCTAAATGTATCTTTTTATCAAGCTAGCAAGCATACTCATATTATTATTGAAGGTTTTAATATCTCAGCATTACTACTTTGGCTATATTTTCTGAGGCTTAAACCTGACTATTGAGCCTAGAACATAAAATTTAAAAGTGCACCTCGCATTTGTCAAAACATGTGGTTCTTTCCATTTATCTCTTAATGAAAAAACACAACTTAAATTTTCCTACAATAGTTTTCCTTTAAAAAAAGTTTAAATATATTTCCCTTTTCCCATTCATCAATATTAGATTTTTTTTTTTACTTTTAAAATTTGTGAGTGATATGTGCCTTTATGTATTGCTGCTATGAATGTGTGTGTTCCTGTATGGATATATGTGTGCATTCATGTGAAGGTTGGTAAGCAATGTTAATTCAATCTCAGAAATTCCATTCCCCTTCATGACACAGAGATCCTCCCGGGAGGGTCCAATAAACTCCAGGAACTCAGTGCAGGGCTATTGATTATAGGCCACCACATCTATCTTTTGAGATCCTAGAGGTCTTTTGTTAGTTCTTATGATTGTACTACATCATATTTCCAAAGTATAAATGTTCATAATTGAACAAAGTAGAATCTATTTGATCCAAAAATAGCAAAAAAAAAAGAAAAGAAAGAAAGAAAGAAAGAAAGAAAGAAAGAAAGAAAGAAAGAAAGAAAGAAAGAAAGAAAGAAAGAAAGAAGGGAGGGAGGGAGGGAGGGAGGGAGGGAGGGTTGGAGGGAGGGAGGGAGGGAGGGAGGGAGGGAGGGAGGGAGGAAGGAAGGAAGGAAGGAAGGAAGGAAGGAAGGAAGAAAGGAAGAAAGGAAGAAAGGAAGAAAGGAAGAAAGAAAGAAAGGAAGAAAGAAAGAAAGAAAGAAAGAAAGGAAGGAAGGAAGGAAGGAAGGAAGGAAGGAAGGAAGGAAGGAAGGAAGGAAGGAAGAAAGAAAGAAAGAAAGAAAGAAAGAAAGAAAGAAAGAAAGAAAGAAAGAAAGAAAGAAAGAAAGAAAGAAAGAAAGAAAGAAAAAAGAATGCCTTAGACATACTACTTGCAGCTGACCCTCTGAGAATCTGTAGCAATTTCAGTTAATCATTGTGTATCATTTGTATTTCCTTAAATCATATGAGCTTACTTGTTCATTCATGGTAGTATTTGATACTTATGACATCTCTTATTCCACTGGGATTGAAAAAGTGCACATGAGGACTACTGTAGAAAGAATATAGATGTGCTACAATTCTGAAAAGCTTAGAAATTTTGCATAAAGTTCACTGTGCTTTGACCCCATTGAAAACAGGTTTTAATAAATTATATGCTAATTTTGTTCTCTGACAAATGCATACAAAACATACAAAAATATTCTAATTGTTCTTCCAGCCTTTTTATCTGTCTCCTACACCTGTCAGCATTTCTATGAACCCCCTTCCATTCCTAAAGCATGAATTTTTACTTTGATATTTAACCCACTGCTCAGTACGCCCAAGCCATATCTGTAACAATGCACTTTCTCACCTATCCCTTGACTCTGATGTGTTCATTATTGAGTATACAATTCATGGAAATGACTGTGCCTTTGCAAGGGTATGTCGATAGCCAGCATTTTAGCAAGCTGGAGCTTCTCATGGATCTATGACTGACAGTTGTTTGGGCCAGCCTTATGTAGGCCCAGTGCTAGAAATCACAGCTCATATAAATTCATGATTACCATGACTGTCATGTTCCATGATATAATGCCATGGCCCTTTTTTCACTTTTTGACTCTTACACCATTTCTGTCCCATCTTCTGCAATTTTCCATGGGGCTTAACGACAGTGGTAAAATGCTTTGTTTAGTCTTAACTGTCATTCATTTTAGTATGTTGAGCAGAAATGAGTCTCTGCCCACACTGCAGTCTGATAAAAGAGAGGGTTCTCTGATTAAAGCAGAGAGTAAACAGTTTATGTAAAGTAAACATCGATGTTTACAAGATAGTCTGATGCTATGGCAGTTTAGTTGGGGAACAGTGGACACACATACACACACACACACATGCACACGCACATGCACACGCACACACACACACACACACACACACACTCTTTGGCCCATGACTTCCTCTAGAATGAGTAATGAGTTTTACTAGGTGTATAATTCCATGTACTGATTACAATTTGCTTTCAGCTCAATTTGTCAATGTTTCCAGCCAAAGAGTGTGTACCTTTAGCAAAATGCTCTTGGCATCATGCCCAAATGGATAACACAGAAGAATGACAAGATTCTAAATTGTTTTGGGATCCTCCAGAGCCTTCCGGACCAAGAAGTTATCCTATACTTGGCACTGCCATCTCTGCCATGTAATTCACATCTAGAATCATCATACACATGTACCAGAATTATCTAGTTACCCAAGGAATCTTCCCTCTGACTCTACTACATATGATAGAGTGTCTTCCTTAAGTCCTGTCTGGATTAACTCACTCTTCTACCCAATCTGTATCTTCAAATCCCATACCCTTCTTTTGACCTAACCCTTTTTTCCTCCATATCTTCCTTCCTTCCTTCCTTCCTTCCTTCCTTCCTTCCTTCCTTCCTTCCTTCCTTCCTTCCTTCCTTTCTTTCTTTCTTTCTTTCTTTCTTTCTTTCTTTCTTTCTTTCTTTCTTTCTTTCTTTCTTTCTTTCTTTCTTTCTTTTTTCATCCACTTTTTATTAGATATTTACTTTTTTTTTTACATTTCAAATGTTGTCCCCTTTCCTGGTTTCCCTTTCGAAAACCCCCTATCTCCCCGGCCCCTGCTTCCCAACCCACCCACACCTGCTACCTGGCCCTGGCATTCCCCTACACTGGTGCATAGAGCCTTCACAGACCCTGGCATTTCCCTACAATGGGACATAGAGCTTTCACAGGAAAAAGGGCCTCTCCTCCCATTGAAGACCAACTAGGCCATCCTCTGCTATACATTCAGTTGGAGCCTTGAGTCCCACCATGTGTAATCTTTGGTTGTTAATTTAATCCCTGGGATTTCTGGAGGAACTGGCTAACTCATATTGTTGTTTCTCCTATGGGGCTACTAATCCATCAGCTCCTTGGGTCCTTTCTTTAGCTTCTTCATTGGGGACCCTATGCTCAGTCCAACGGTAGGCTGTGAGGATCCATCTCTGTATTTGTCAGGCACAGTGGAGCCTCTCTGGAGACAGCTATAACAGGCTTCTGTCAGTAATTTTATTTTATCCATGTTCTGTTGTCTGCTTCTCCAGTATGCTATTTTACTATACTTGAGTGTCTTCTTTCTGGTTTGTTGACTCCTAGAGGTACTCTAGGAGTAAAAATGAAAGCATTGAAGCTACATTCCATATCTGAGAGAGAACATGTCACATTTGGCTTTCTGAGTCTAAGGTCTCTGTATAATTTTTTCTAGTTCTATTGATTTGTGTACAATAAACTTTAGTATGTGTGTGCAACATTTCCATTCAATTTATCAGTGATTATGCTTCTAGTCTTATTTCCTTTGGTAACTATGATGAATAAAGTAACAATAAACATGAATAAGCAAGCATTTTTAGTAAGATATAAAATTCATAGGTCTATGCACAGAAAGGACATTGCTGGTTACACTGTAAGTTATTTTTCTATACTTGAGTGTCCTCTTTCTGGTTTGTTGACTCCCAGAGATGCTCCAAAATATAGGTAGTTTTTTGAAGAAGCTGTGCACTTCCTTCCAAATTGGCTGAGCAAGTTTCCACTTTCACCACGAATAAGTGTTGCTCTTCTTATACCTTAGCAAGAACTCACCACCAATTGATTTTTCTTTTGTTTTTGTCTTCTCTATTTTTTATATTCAAGTAATAATATGTTTCTCTTTATTGTCTTATCATTAATAGCTTCATCATATATATATGGAAATGATAGCCATTTTGATTGACATGATATAGTATTCAAGTTTGTAATTAAGATAGAAAGAAAATTGATATTACCAATTCTAAAATCATGTAATTTCTCACTTCATAAATCCCTTGACACTAACATCACTAGCAACTAATAGTAAGCTTAGATATAGGAAATAACATTTCAAAGATCTTAGGCAAACTTTGAGGCACAAATCAAGAAACATCAAAATGGTAGTTACTTGTGACCTCAATTCAGGAAACCAGAAAGGAAGAGTGATTGAGGTTAATTGACAAGTAAAACTAAGAGAAGATTTTATTGTTTTTTTATGCAGTAGTTTCATTAGGTGTGTTCAGCAGAAATCCCTTGTTCATGCATCTTTTAAGTAATTGAAAATAATCTAAAAGATAAATGTTTCTTTTAATTGTCCTTTAAAATAAATGTTGTATAATACTTACTTACCTATGAATGCCAAGCAATGTTATCAGTATGAGTTTTGTCAAACTGGCAAACAGCTTAGATTTCTCAATCCTTGTTGCATTTTATTGCAGCACAAAAAAAAAAAAAAAAAAAAGAAAAAAAAGAAAAAGAAAAAAAGAAAACAGAATCCATAAAAATCACACATTCAAACATCTAACAGCCTATTATTCACAATACATTTATATTTCTCCCTAAAGTGTCCTCAAAGAGACAACATTTTGCTCTTATAGAAAAATGTTAAGTACTGAGTACAGCCTAACATTTTTAGTATTCATTTGGGCATTCTCAGGTTTTCTTTCTTCTCTAACCAGTGTAGCTTCTTTGTTTTATTACTGAAACGCTATCACAAGATATATATATATACAAATATATATATATTTGTAACTGAGCTGGTAAAATGATCTACTGTGTAAAGTGCTTGCCCACAAGCCTGGTGCCCTGATTTTCATCACCAAAACCCACATAAAGGTGCAAAGAAAAGAAAAATATGCCACAAAGTTGTTGTTTTCTGACATATATGCATGTATCAGTGTGTGAGAAGCACACACACACACACCACACACTGCCCAAACAAATAACAAACATCCCCGTATCACATGCTTTCATCATGTATATGAACAAAATGTTATCCTATTTCTGTATATTATTCATTAATAAAATAGCACAATATTAATGAGAAAATGATAGTAGATTATGAATTATTAGATCATGTGAGTTCTTAGAGATCAATAATTTGAAACAGTCATGGTAAACATTCCTTTTTCCTTATTACTTAGACAATACTTTTCTTCTTTGTTGTTAATTTCTACAAACGTTATATTAGGAATCTAGAGATGTGTAAGAGGTGTGTCTATTCACCACTTATTTCCTAATAATTGGTTTATTTAGGTTATACCCAGATTGCAGCTTCCCTCCCTTTACTCAGCCCAGTCTTTTCTCCCTCCCTTTCAACCCCCTTGCTTTTTCTCTCTCTCTATCTCTCACATTTTCTTCCCCCACCAACCCCTTTATCATGCAGTTGTTTCATTAGGTGTGTTCAGCAGAAATTCCTTGTTCATGCATCTTTTAAGTAGTTGATGCATCTTCTCCTCAAAAAGTGGGAGACCCCCCATGGATATCAACCAGCCTTAACATATCAAGTTGCAATAAGTCTAGGTACATCCTCTTCTACTGAGACTGAACTAGGCAGTACAATCACAAGAAAGGCATCCAGAGGCAGGCAGCAGAGTCAGAGACAGCCCCTGCTCCTGCTTTAGGAGTTCCACTTGAAGTCTCTGCTGCACAGCTATGACATATGTGCAGATGGTCCAGTCCTATGATTGCTCTTTGGTTTGTGGTCCAGTCTCTGTGAGCCACCATGGGCTCAGGTTAGTTAGTTCTGTAGGTTTTCTTGTGGTGTCCTTGACCTCTGTGGTTCCTTCAAACCTTGCCCACCCTCTTTCACAAGATTCCCCAAACTTCACTTACTGTTTGTCTGTGGGACTCTGCATCAGTTTCCATCAGTTGCTGGGTGAAGTCTCTCTGGTGATAATCATGCTAGACCTGTCTGCAAGTACAACATAATATCATTTAATAGTGTACATGTGAGGGCCATTCTTACTAGTGTCAGAAGAAATCTCAGAGTTGTCTTTCCCTGGTGACTAAAGACATTGAACATTTCTTCACCTGTTTCTCAGCAATTACAAAGTCCTCTGTTGAGAATTCTCTGTTTAGCTCTGCACTCCATTATTTAATTGGGTTATTTAGGTTGTTGGTGTTTAATTTCTTGAGTTTAAAAAAATATATATATTGACTATTAGCCCTCTAACATATGTGTAGTTGGTGAAAATCTTTTTCCAATCTATATCTTTTTGATAGTGCCCTTTTTTAAAGAGAAGATTTTAAGTTTCATGACTTCCCAATTGTTAATTGTGGATCTTAGTACCTGAGCTGTTAGTGTTCTGTTCAGGAAGTTATTCCCTGTGACAGTGTGTTCAAAGCTATTCCCCACTTACTTTTCTATGAGATTTAATGTATCCAGTTTTATGTTGAGTACTTTGATCCACTTGGACTTGAGTTTCATGCAGGGTGATAGATGTGGATCTATATGTGTTCTTTTCCATGCAGACATCCAGTTATACCATTATGATTTGTTGAAGATAGTTTCTTTTTCCATTGTATACTTTTGTTGTCTTTGTCAAAAATCAAGTTTCCATAGGTGTGTGGATTTACTTCTGGGCCTTTGATTCAATTCAATTTTGTAACTTGTCTGTTTTTATGCCAGTACTATGTGGTTTTATTACTTTTATTAATTTTGTTCTTTCTTACAGCTTGAAATCAGGAATGGTGATATCTCTAAAAAGTTGTTTTGTTTTATAAAATTGCCTTAGCTATCCTGGAGTTTTGTGTTTCCATATGAAGTAGATTAATGCTGTTTTAAGGCCTGTAAATATTTGTGTTTGAATTTTGATATAAATTGCATTGAACCTGTAGATTGATTTTGGAGTAATGGTTATTTTTGCTATGTTTACCCTACCAATATATGAGCATAGCAAATCCTTCTATCTTCTGATATCTTCTTCAACTTTTTTTCCACAAACTTGAAGTTGTAGTGATACAATCTTTTATATGATTGATTAAGGTATATAGGATAATTTATAATATTTGTGACTGTTGTGAAGGGTATTGTTTTCTTAGTTTTTTCTCAGCCTATTTATCAATTGTGTATAGGAGGGCTACTGATTTTTTGTTGTTAATTTTCTATTCAGCCACTTCCTGTGTTCATCAACTGCAGGATATCCCTGGTAGAATTTTTGGGTCACTTCCTTTTACTATCATACCATCTGTGAAAAGTTATACTTTGAATTCACCGTTTCAATTTGTATCCCTTTGATCTCCTTTAATTGTCTTATTGGTCTAGCTAAAACTTCAAATACTATGTTGAATAGATATGGAGACAGTTATCTTGTCCCTGATTTTATTGAAATTATTTTTGTCTCTCTCTATTCAGTTTAATGTTGGACATGTGCTTGTTGTATATTGCCTTTATTGTGTTTAAGTTTAAACCTTATATTCCTGATCTTCAAGACTTTTATCATGAAGGGGTGTTGGATTTTGTCAAAGGCTTTTTAAACATCTAGTGAGATGACCACCTATAATTTTTTCTTTCCACTTTTTATATGGTAGATTACATGTTCAGTTTTCATATACTGAAACATTCCTGCATTTTTGGGATGAAGCCTACTTGAGCACAGTGGATGATGTTTTTATGTGTTTTTTATTTCAATTTCCAAGTATTTTAGTGAGTAGTTTTACAAAATGTGCTTAGGGCTGATTGCTGTGAAATTCTTGTTCTCGTTCATGGCTTTGTGGGGTTTAGGTATCAGAGAGACTATGGTGGTATCATAAAATTAATTTGGTAATGTCTTCTCTTTGTTGTAACAGTCTCTAGTTTCATATGTGCACTAGTTTTGTTGTGCCATGATAATGTTATTTCCATTGTTATCAACCACTTTAACTCTGAAATTTACTGAAATATGAAACATATTTACATTGGAACTTATTGCCACCTTCTTCTCTCTTTGGAAGCTGAATAACTGCATACTCTTACTAGGGATCCATTTAAATGATTTATACTTAACATAATTTGCTTACATTATCTATTTTGCTTTTATTTTTAAAAATCCATATTTGATTTTAACTACAATTTGAAGTAAAACCAAGTTTAAAATAAAATTTCATTCCATGTAAGAATTGCTTTGTCTTTTTCTTGTCTTCTTTAAAAATATCTGTTTGTTTTGTTTCTATTTCATAATCAATTTTATTTCAAGCCTCACAATATATGTATTCTTTTCTTTCCCATACAGACCTTCATTTATGGGTCCAATAAGTTGGTACAACCACTCTGGAAATAAATCTAGCGATTCTTCAGAAAATTGGACACACTACTACCTGAGGACCCAGCTATACCACTACTGGGCATATTCACAAAAGATGCTCCAACGTATAACAAGGACACATGCACCACTATGTTCATAGCAGCCTTATTTATAATAGCCAGAAGCTGGAAAGAACCCAGACATCCTTCAACAGAGGAATGGATACAGAAAATGTGGTACATTTACACAATGGAGTACTACTCTGCAATTAAAAACAATGAACTCATGAAATGCTTAGACAAATGAATGAAACTAGAAAACATCATCCTGAGTGAGGTAACCCAGTGACAAAAGAACACATATGGTAGGCACTCACTGATGAGTGGATATTAACCCAAAAGTTCAGAATACCCAAGATACAATTCACAGACCATATTAAGCTCATTAAGAAAGAAGACCAAAATATAGATGCTTCAGTCCTTCTTAGAACAGGTAACAGAATACTCAGGGAAGGTAGATGGTGGGAAAGACTTGCAAGGACGAAAGGAGGGGAAGGGGAAGAGGGAGAGAAGGATTAGTTATGAGAGGAGAAGGGGATGTTATAAAGAGGGTCAGGGATTTGAACAGAGATGTGTAGTAATGGGGGATGAGAAACTGGGTGTTGACACCAGCAAGTTCCAGATGCCAAGAAACTAAGAGGCTCCCAGGACCCAACAGGTAGGAGATTAGCTGAAATGTCCAAAGGTGAGAGAGAACCTGTAGAGACCATACATATCCAGAGGTTAGGCAAGGTTCCTGTTTGGGGCATGAAACCACCCACTCATCTCCAAATTCTTAACCCAGAAGGGCTCCTGTCTGAAGGAAATATGGGGACAAAGTGTGGAACAGAGACTGATGGAAAGGCCATCAAGTGACTGCCTGCCCCTGGGGATCCATCTCATGTACACACAGCAAACCCAGAAGCTTGCAGATGCTAAGAAGTACTTGCTGACAGGAACCTGCTATAGCTATCTCCTGAGAGGCTCTGTCTGAGCCTGAAGAATACAGAGGCAGATGCTTGCAGCCAACTTCTCACTGGGTTCCCAATGGAGGAGTTAGAGAAAGGACTGAAAGAGCAGAAGGGGTTTGCAACCCCATAGGAAGAACAATATCAACCAACCAGTCTCTCCCCTCCAGAGCTCCCAGGGACTAAACCACAAACCAAAGTATACACATGGAGGGACCCATGGCTCTAGCCATATATGTAGCAGAAGCTGGCATTCTCTGAAATCATTAGAAAAAGAAGCCCTTTGTTCTGTGAAGGCCCAATTCCTCAGTGTAGGGGAGTGGCAGAGGTGGGTGAGCTGGATATAGAGCACCCTCATAGAAGCAGGGGAAGGTGGGATGGGAGAGGGGAGTTCCACATGTGAAACCTGGAAAGGGAATAACATTTGAAATGTAAATACATAAAATATCCAATAAAAAAAAAACAGAAAAAAGGAAAAATTGTGTCTTTCTTTATTTCACATTCTTTGTACTAATTGTTATGAGTATCTTTCATTATGACTATCCTATATTAGACTCTATGATAGCCTATTTCCTTATGTTTCTGAAGTGTTCATATGCTTTTCTTTTAAACTCTCTAGCTTAAAATACTTCAAACTTTCTATTCTTACTTCTTTTATTGTAGTGATTCCACATTGAATGGCATCCCAAAATGAATCATGTCCCAATACTATATATGACAAAAACTATCTTCTGAGTCTCTATATATTCAGTTACTTATTTAGTCCCATAAGTATTTATCAAACTTCTGAAATATAACCAAAAAAATAAGTTTTGGTTTTACCCACACCTATTTACCTATTTTAAGTCTTAATTAAGTCATCAAAACATTTAGAAATTTAATTCAGTGGAAAAGAGCTTGTCTACTCACACAAAGCCCTGGGCTTAATCCCTATTACCTAGGGTTAGAAAAAGACAAAACTCAAAGTTAATGAGCTGGAATACTTTTATAGCATTTTAATTCCCTAAACCCTGAGCTCTTTAATTAATTCATTTTCATTTCATTACTTGTTCATCAATCATGTATATAGATTCTTCTCCAGATATGATCACAAATCAATCAATTTTCTCTACCTGCGCTGATAGCACTCCAGCCAGGTTGTCCTATCATGTCTAGACATCTTTCCTATATTCCCTCAAAGATTCACCTCAGCCAGTACTTTCTCTAAGAACTGTGAGGACTTTTTACTTTTAAGAAATTATGCATGAAGGGGCATGTAAGTAACTATGTGTGTGTGTGTGTGTTTGTGTGTGTGTGTGTGTGTGTGTGTGTGTGTGTGTGTTTCTTCTTTCAAACATGTGGGCCTTGAATAGGAGCTCATTTTTGGCAATAAGCAGCTTGATACTCCAAACCATCTTTTAGATAAACCTTATTATCTTTCAAACTAGCAAAGTAACTGATACTGTTCTCTTAAATATTCAGTAATAGATTTACATTGAACTTTAGATAAAGGGCATTCTGTTATCAGACACATGATTCCTACCCATAACCTGGCTATGATATTTGACTCAAAAACTTATTTTAAGTAGACTTTCCTTTTACTTATAGTCTTTTCATCCAGAAGTGGATAATTTGAGGCTTGCGCATTTTGAGTGGCACTTAGATTTATATACATTTCCACATGTCTGACAAACAAGAGCCCTTCTTGATATTTTCACTCTTGATATTTTTAAGTATGTCTGCATACTTCTTCATTTTGGGAAAATGTATTCTTCCAACTTAAGGGTAATCTAACAGCAGAGAAGAGTGGTAGCTTTGAAACTATTAACATATAATACCTGTTTTCCATCTATTACCCAAAACTAAATTGGCCAAATTGAAATTTCTAGTCCTATAGTGCAATTCACACTACTAAAGTTTCAATATGAAGGTATGAAAAACTCAATAAAACTCTATAGAGTTCTGAACTAGAGGTCTTGTTCTTTGTAATAACTGCTATTTTCTCTTAATGAAGATGTGTGCTTCTATTGAAAAACAAGAGGATTGCCACAGATGGGGGCTCTGTGGGCCCTCCTCAATCAAGGTCTCAGACATAGAGTCAGTGAGTGACAAACAGACACGACATGAGAGTGTGTTGAATCTTTGTGTGTTGTCCAAACGAACACCACACTTTTTTATACAGAAGAAAAACAAGAAAAGCCAGGCAAACACATTCACAGAGTTAGAGTGACACAAAACAAAAGGAATGCATACATCAAAAGATGGCAGGGCAAGGCCTCAGATTACCACTTAGAATGGGGATGGGTATAAAGCTAGTCTATTGTTAAACCAACCACCAGGGGTTCTTAGTAAATGCCTGATTATACTGTTCCTTTGGACCTAGTGAAGAAACCTGAACCAGGGGGATTCCCTAACTCTTTCATGGTTAACCCACCTATTTGCTAGGTCATTGTGTATTCCCCTTGTTTGGGTAAGACTTGGCTTGGCTACTGTCCTAAGTAATCACTCTGCAGACTAGCCCTGAGTTATTCTAGCTCTGCTCTTTGTAATGCCTAATTAGTTTCACTGTCTCTACTAGAAGTGAATTTGAATGTTACTGAATAGGTAACCTTCTCACTGAATTCCTACTATATTCCAAGCTCTTTTGCTTCAAGGATTTTCTAGGACATTGGAACACTGGTGGAGGATCACTTATGTTAAAATTCAATCTTTAAAGGCACTTATAATAAAACAATACTGAAAGAGAGCATACACCATACTAATGCGGGGATAGGGTTTGAGTATATGGGCTGTGAGAATGCCAAGGTTCCAGGAGGCTGAGTTTTCTTGAAACTATTTGCCTGGTGACGGCAACCAGGCCTTTCGACCTCAACAGGCAGACTTCACTGGAGTGGGTGTAGCAGAGGATTACCTGTAACTATCTAAATATCAGTTCTTGCTGAGAAATCTTAACCTCTCCCAATCAGAGCCTTTCTTTGTTCAGGAAAATATCTCTTGGAGTAAGCACTGACTCTCATCTTCATGTGATATGTACACTGTAAATTCACCAGAGAGCTCTTACCATACTTTTACCTTGATAGGGAAATCTATTGTCATTTGTCTTTTATCACTAAGCTTGCTCTGCTGTTTACAGTATTACAAAGGTGAGGAGGAAAACAAAAGACACACTCAAGGGACTCATCTGAGCTATAAAAATAGGGCAGAGAATATTTATTTCTGTAAATGAAAAATATTCCTGTGTGTTTAATATACAATCAGAGAGTGTCCCTGTGGGAAGAATATAATTATGAATTCATTAATATGCAAACAAAGTATATATATATATATATATATATATAAAACGGTGAAAATAATGTGACTAAAAGCACTGCCCCCAGTCTACTGAACTCTATTAGTTACTGACTGTCCTCAAAAAGCAATGGAGATACAATTTGTGCTTTTGGCAGAATGCCTTCCAGTTCGTTCCTAAAACGAAGGACTGTCCGACTTGGTGCCCTTTCATGCTTTTCTATCTGCCAAGAGTGTGTTTTCTTGGGACCTTCAAGAAGCCTGATTTATTTCATCTTCCAAATCTCAGTTTAAATATCATCAACTCAGACAGGACTTCTCTAAATACATTTATAATTAGACCTTCCGTTGCCAATTTCTATTCCAGACCATTTTAATGATTTCGATTATACCTTTGTACATTTCTTCATTCATAATGATTTGTGTCTATGCTTAATGTCATTACTAAATTATAAAACTTTTGATGAGATAAGAGCCCCTATATTTATATGATGAGTGTATAGAAAAGATTTTAATCATTACCTACAAGTATTTGGTGAATATGTAAAGTGGTCTAAAGTATACTTGCAGGCTGTCATGGAGTAGGTCTGACCTAACTGCCTTCAAAGTCAATGTCATAGATCTTTCAGGTTAGAGTCCATGGCTCCTGGGGCACAATGTTTCTTCCTGTTTCTTCCATATACTCCCTCAGGCAGTAAAGTATTCATGCCTCTTTGTGTTTCTCTCTAAATTCCCTTAGTGGTCAAAGAACTATGAAATCTTGACAGGTCAATTGGTCTTAGACATTAATCTTATACACTCTGTATTCCTTGCAAACATCATTGTTTGCTAGCAATTACAACTATATTGATCCTGGCAATTGCCATTATATTCTGTTTCTGACAAAGGTAGAAAAAGTCTGATTGGCCTCAATAAAACTGACACAGCTTCAATCTTCCTGTGGCTCCTGCAACCAGAGGCTGGTTTCATTCCTTGCTGCCATATGAGGTGACTTTACCCTGGTAAGTAAACACAGGTGCCTACATATATTTTGTATGGTACTGTAACATCTAATTCTATCAATTGAAACAAAGACATTAAGGTAAAGATTAGTGATTATTTGCCTCTATGAAGTTTACTATTACAAAGTAAGAAAAAAGATCTCAGAGAATTGGCACCACAATAGCATCAACAAAATATGATTCCTTCAGTTTCTCTAAAACTTAAATAAGGATAGTCTGGTTCTTCATAAATTCTAGGTGGAGGTGTCATCTCCCTAATTGGTTCTTGATTGCATCAATAAAGATGGCAGAAGATAATCACTGCGTGAAGAGAAAAAGGTGGGATTTCTGGGTCCCAGGAGAGGTCTCAGAGTGGGAGGGAGAGGCAGACACTGGAGCTGAAGGAGCAATCTCTGGGCACTGATAGTTTGTAACTTCCATAGGGAGTGCAGGCTAGTTAGAATAGGGCAGGATATTCTTTGCCCAGCCATTGAGTTATCTGACTAGTTTTTTTTTGTTTTTTGTTTTTGTTTTTTGGTTTTTGGTTTTTCGAGACAGGGTTTCTCTGTATAGCCTGGAACTCAACTTTGTAGACCAGGCTGACCTCAAACTCAGAAATCTGCCTGCCTCTGCCTCCCGAGTGCTGGGATTAAAGGCGTGCGCCACCACACCCGGAAATCTGACTAGTATTAAAGTATTAAGGGTGTCTGGTGTTTTCAGTGGCTAAGGTGGGCAGAGGGAGAAAACAGGCAGCTTGGGGAACAGGCCCCTGGGAACAGATGATGATCGCAGTGAAAAGCACAGCTGGTGATTTGTCAGAGCTGAGTACAATCCAGGTGGCTTGGCTAAACTAGCCATGGGGGTTGAGTGAGACAGCTGAACTCTGCACTGGGCAAGGAGCAAGTGTGGATTTTTACGGGATGGGGGGGGGGCAGGAGATGGCGGGTGGGGGAGCACCCTCAGCAAGGCAAAGTGGAGGGCGCAGAGGGAGGATGTGGATGGGGGCTTGCGGAGGGGAAACTGCGAAGAGGACAGTCATTTGAGATGTAAACGAAGGAAATAATTAATTAAAAAAAATAATTAAAGCACATTGCATAAGTAAAATTAATTACATGCAACAGAAATATTTTTATTATTAGATAAGGAAAATCAACAAAAAATATTTCCACCTAGACTTTGTGCATTTTTTTTTGAAATAAAACTCTATGGCTTAGATGAGTTGTCGAGTGCATTTACATGCATTTTCTTGTATAAACATGTGTATATGTATGTATATTTCTAGGGTTTATACATTTATTGTAGTTTTATTTTTCCTTATTAAGTGTTATGAAAATATTACATAAAAAGAATCTATTAATGTAATATGCATAATGTGCACAATATGTAATATGTAATAAAAGCTTCATTCTTTAGTTTTATATTAATATTAAAATTTAAAGTTTCAAAATCTTGCTTAGGTTCCTTTATGGGCCTTTTTCTAATTATATATATTTTTTCCTTTTTTAATTAGATATTTACTTTATTTACATTTCTAACATTGTCCCCTTTCCTGTTTTCCCCTCTGAAAACTCCCTATTTCCTCCCTCCTCCTGCTATCCTAACCTATCCACTACCTCTTCTTGACCCTGGCATTTCCCTACAATGGGGCATAGAGCTTTCACAGGAAAAAGGGCCTCTCCTCCCATTGAAGACCAACTAGGCCATCCTCTGCTATACATTCAGTTGGAGCCTTGAGACTCGCCATGTGTAATCTTTGATTGATAATTTAATTCCTGAGATTTCTGGAGGAACTGGCTAACTCATATTGTTGTTTCTCCTATGGGGCTACTAATCCATCAGGTTCTTGGGTCCTTTCTTTAGCTCCTTCATTGGGGACCCTGTGTTCAGTCTAATGGTAGGCTGTGAGGATCCATCTCTGTATTTGTCAGGCACAGTGGAGCCTCTCTGGAGACAGCTATAACAGGCTTCTGTCAGTAAGCACTTGTTGGCATCCACAAAAGTGTCTGGTTTGGTGATTGTATATGGGATGGATCCCCAGGTGAGGCAGTCTCTGGATGGCCATTAGTTCAATCTCTGCTCCACACTTTGTCTCTATAACTCCTTCCATAGGGATTTTGTCCTGCTAGAAAGATCAAAGTATCCACACTTTGGTCTTCCTTCTTCTTGAGTTTCATGTGGTCTGTGAGTTGTATCTTGGGTATTCTGAGATTCTGGGCTAATATCCACTTATCAGTGAGTATATATCATGTGTGTTCTTTTCTGATTGGGTTACCTCAGTCAGGATGATATGTTTTAGTTTTATCCATTTGCCTAATCTCATAAATTTATTGTTTTAATAGCTGAGTAGTACTCCATTGTGTAAATGTACCACATTTTCTGTATCCATTTCTCTGTTGAGGACCCTCTGGGTTCTTTCCAAATTCTGGCTATTATAAATAAGGCTGCTATGAACAGAGTGGAGCATGTGTCCTTAATACATATTGGAACATCTTCTGGGTATAGGCCAGGAGTAGTATAGCTGGGTCATCAGGTAGTAACATGCCCAATTTTTCTGAGGAACTGCCAAACTGATTTCTAGAACAGTTGTACCAACTTCCAATCCCACCAAAAATGGAGGAGTGTCCATCTTTCTCTAAAACCTTGCCACCTTCTTCTGTCACCTGAGTTTTTTATCTTAGCCACTCTGACTGGTGTGAGGTGGGTTCTCAGAGTTGTGTTGATCACCATACCTGATCTCAAGCTGTAATATAGAGCAATTGTGATAAAAACTTCATGGTACTGGTACAGTGACAGGCAGGTAGATAATGGAATAGAATTGAAGACCCAGAAATGAACCCACACACCTATGGTCACTTAATCTTTGACAAAAGGAGATAAAACCATCCAGTGGAAAAGAGAAAGCATTTTCAACAAATGCTGCTGACTCAACTGGCAGTTAGAATGTAGAAGAATGTTAATCTATCCATTCTTATTTCCTCGTACAAAACTCAAGTCCAAGTGGATCAAGGACCTCCACATAAAACAAGATACACTGAAACTAATAGAAGAGAAAGTGGGGAAGAGCCTTGAGCACATGGGCACAGGGGAAAGTTTCCTGGACAGAACACCAATAACCTATGCTCTAAGATCAATAATTGACAAATGGGACCTCATAAAAATGCAAAGCTTCTGTAAGGCAAAGGACAGTGTCAACAGGACAAAATGTCAACCAACAGATTTGGAAAAGATCTTTACCTATCCTACATCTGATAGATGGCTAATATCCAATATATCCAAAGAACTCAAGAAGTTAGACTCCAGAGAACTAAATAACCCTATTATAAATCGGGTATAAGGCTAAACAAAGAACTCTCAACTGAGGAATACCAAATGGCTAAGAAGTACCTAAAGAAATGTTCAACATAATTATATGAGATATTTCTTTTATGAGATATTATACATGTCCTAGAGACAAATGAGGGTAGAATTACTAAATTACTAAATCTTGAATAGTAATGTTAATAAACTAGAGTTTGAATATTATCAATTGCATTTTGATCTTTTTTTTTTTAGGCAAAATGCTTCACTCTTAAGAATATTATAGCTGAGGCTGCACGGGTGACAGTGTGGCATACAGAGGCCAGCCGTTTCTGGGACAGGAGAGAGCCAGAGAGCTTCTGAGGCGGCGCCATCTTCGGTTCCAGACAACCGGCCACCTTCCTGGCCAAAGCAACACAACTTCTGGAAAAGATCCTGTTTTGGGCCTTCATCTTCAGCCAGGAGGAGGTCCAAACACCAGATAACTGTGCACCTTCCCTGAAAGAGGAGAGCTTGCCTGCAAAGACTGCTCTGACCACTGAAACTCAGAGGAGAGAGCTAGCCTCCCACGTCTGCTGATAGAGGGTAACAAAAGCAACAGAGGAACAATCTCTAAACAAAGACAACTATAACAACTAACTCCAGAGATTGCCAGATGGCGAAAGGTAAACGTAGGAATCCTACTAACAGGAACCAAGACCACTCACCATCATCAGAACCCAGCACTCCCACTTCGCCCAGTCCAGGACATCCTAACACACCTGAAAAGGTAGACCTGGATTTAAAAGCATTTCTCATGATGATGGTAGAGGATATAAAGAAGGACTTTAATAACTCACGTAAGGAAATACAGGAGAACACTGCTAAAGAGTTTCAAGTCCTTAAAGAAAAACAGGAAAAAAAACCAAACAGGTACCTAGAAGTCCTTATAGAAAAACAGGAAAACACATCGAAACAGGTGATAGAAATGAACAACACCATACTAGACCTAAAAAGGGAAGTAGACACAATAAAGAAAACCCAAAGTGAGGCAACGCTGGAGATAGAAACCCTAGGAAAGAAATCTGGAACCATAGATTTGAGCATCAGCAACAGAATACAAGAGATGGAAGAGAGAATCTCAGGTGCAGAAGATTCCATAGAGAACATCGGCACAACAATCAAAGAAAATGGAAAATGCAAAAAGATCCTAACTCAAAATATCCAGGAAATCCAGGACACAATGAGAAGACCAAACCTACGGATAATAGGAGTGGATGAGAATGAAGATTTTCAACTCAAAGGACCAGCAAACATCTTCAACAAAATTATTGAAGAAAACTTCCCAAGTATAAAGAAAGAGATACCTATGAACATACAAGAAGCCTACAGAACTCCAAATAGACTGGACCAGAAAAGAAATTCCTCCCGACACATAATAATCAGAACATCAAATGCACTAAATAAAGATAGAATACTAAAAGCAGTAAGGGAAAAAGGTCAAGTAACATATAAAGGCAAGCCTATCAGAATTACACCAGATTTTTCACCAGAGACTATGAAAGCCAGAAGAGCCTGGACAGATGTTATACAGACACTAAGAGAACACAAATTCCAGCCCAGGCTACTATACCCAGCCAAACTCTCAATTACTATAGATGGAGAAACCAAAGTATTCCACGACAAAACTAAATTCACCCATTATCTCTCCACGAATCCAGCCCTTCAAAGGATAATAACAGAAAAAAAAAAACAATACAAGGATGTGAATCACGCCCTAGAAAAAACAAGAAGATAATCCCTCAACAAGACTAAAAGAAGACAGACACAAGAACAGAATGCCAACTTTAACAACAAAAATAACAGGAAGCAACAATTCCTTTTCCTTAATATCTCTTAATATCAATGGTCTCAACTCCCCAATAAAAAGACATAGACTAACAGACTGGCTACACAAACAGGACCCAACATTCTGCTGCTTACAGGAAACCCATCTCAGGGAAAAAGACAGACACTACCTCAGAGTGAAAGGCTGGAAAACAATTTTCTAAGCAAATGGTCTGAAGAAACAAGCTGGAGTAGCCATTTTAATATCGGATAAAATCGACTTCCAACCCAAACTTATCAAAAAAGACAAGGAGGGACACTTCATACTCATCAAAGGTAAAATCCTCCAAGAGGAACTCACAATTCTGAATATCTACGCTCCAAATGCAAGGGCAGCCACATTCATTAAAGACACCTTAGTAAAGCTCAAAGCACACTTTGCACCTCACACAATAATAGTGGGAGACTTCAACACACCACTTTCATCAATGGACAGATCGTGGAAACAGAAACTAAACAGGGACACAGTGAAACTAACAGAAGTTATGAAACTAATGGACCTGACAGATATCTACAGAACATTTTATCCTAAAACAAAAGGATATACCTTCTTCTCAGAACCTCACAGGACCTTCTCCAAAACTGACCATATAATTGGTCACAAAACAGGCCTCAACAGATACAAAAATATTGAAATTGTCCCATGTATCCTATCAGACCATCATGGCCTAAGACTGATCTTCAATAACAACATAAATAATGGAAAGCCAACATTCACGTGGAAACTGAACAACACTCTTCTCAATGATACCTTGGTCAAGGAAGGAATAAAGAAAGAAATTAAAGACTTTTTAGAGTTTAATGAAAATGAAGCCACAACGTACCCAAAACTTTGGGACACAATGAAAGCATTTCTAAGAGGGAAACTCATAGCTCTGAGTGCCTCCAAGAAGAAACGGGAGAGAGCACATACTAGCAGCTTGACAACACATCTAAAAGCTCTAGAAGAAAAGGAAGCAATTTCACCCAAGAGGAGTAGACGGCAGGAAATAATCAAACTCAGGGGTGAAATCAACCAAGTGGAAACAAGAAGAACTATTCAAAGAATTAACCAAACAAGGAGTTGGTTCTTTGAGAAAATCAACAAGATAGATAAACCCTTAGCTAGACTCACTAAAGGGCACAGGGACAAAATCCTAATTAACAAAATCAGAAAGGAAAAGGGAGACATAACAACAGATCCTGAAGAAATTCAAAACACCATCAGATCCTTCTACAAAAGGCTATACTCAACAAAACTGGAAAACCTGGACGAAATGGACAAATTTCTGGACAGATACCAGGTACCAAAGTTGAATCAGGATCAAATTGACCATCTAAATAGTCCCATATCACCTAAAGAAATAGAAGTAGTTATTAATAGTGTCCCAGCCAAAAAAAGCCCAGGACCAGACGGGTTTAGTGCAGAGTTCTATCAGACCTTCAAAGAAGATCTAATTCCAGTTCTGCACAAACTATTTCACAAAATAGAAGTAGAAGGTACTCTACCCAACTCATTTTAAGAAGCCACTATTACTCTGATACCTAAACCACAGAAAGACCCAACAAATAGAGAACTTCGGACCAATTTCTCTTATGAATATCGATGCAAAAATCCTCAATGAAATTCTCGCTAACCGAATCCAAGAACATATTAAAGCAATCATCCATGCTGCCCAAGTAGGTTTTATTCCAGGGATGCAGGGATGGTTTAATATATGAAAATCCATCAATGTAATCCATTATATAAAAAACTCAAAGACAAAAACCACATGATCATCTCATTAGATGCAGAAAAAGCATTTGACAAGATCCAACACCCATTCATGATAAAAGTGTTGGAAAGATCAGGAATTCAAGGCCCATACCTAAACATGATAAAAGCAATCTACAGCAAACCAGTAGCCAACATCAAAATAAATGGAGAGAACCTGGAAGCAATCCCACTAAAATCAGGGACTAGACAAGGCTGCCCACTTTCTTCCTACCTTTTGAACATAGTACTTGAAGTATTAGCCAGAGCAATTCGACAACAAAAGAAGATCAAGGGGATACAAATTGGAAAAGAGGAAGTCAAAATATCACTTTTTGCAGATGATATGATAGTATATATAAGTGACCCTAAAAATTCTACCAGAGAACTCCTAAACCTGATAAACAGCTTCGGTGAAGTAGCTGGATATAAAATAAACTCAAACAAGTCAATGGCCTTTCTCTATACAAAGAATAAACAGGCTGAGAAAGAAATTAGGGAAACAACACCCTTCTCAATAGTCACAAATAATATAAAATATCTTGGCGTGACTCTAACTAAGGAAGTGAAAGATCTGTATGAAAAAAACTTCAAATCTCTGAAGAAAGAAATTAAAGAAGATCTCAGAAGATGGAAAGAACTCCCATGCTCATGGATTGGCAGGATAAACATTGTAAAAATGGCTATCTTGCCAAAAGCAATCTACAGATTCAATGCAATCCCCATCAAAATTCCAACTCAATTCTTCAACGAATTAGAAGGAGCACTTTGCAAATTCATCTGGAATAACAAAAAACCTAGGATAGCAAAAAGTCTTCTCAAGGATAAAAGAACCTCTGGTGGAATCACCATACCTGACCTAAAGCTTTACTACAGAGAAATTGTGATAAAAACTGCATGGTACTGGTATAGAGACAGACAAGTAGACCAATGGAATAGAATTGAAGACCCAGAAATGAACCCACACACTTATGGTCACTTGATCTTCGACAAGGGAGCTAAAACCATCCAGTGGAAGAAAGACAGCATTTTCAACAATTGGTGCTGGCACAACTGGTTGTTATCATGTAGAAGAATGCGAATTGATCCATACTTATCTCCTTGTACTAAGGTCAAATCTAAGTGGATCAAGGAACTTCACATAAAACCAGAGACACTGAAACTTATAGAGGAGAAAGTGGGAAAAGCCTTGAAGATATGGGCACAGGGGAAAAATTCCTGAACAGAACAGCAATGGCTTGTATTGTAAGATCAAGAATTGACAAATGGGACCTAATGAAACTCCAAAGTTTCTGCAAGGCAAAAGACACTGTCAGTAAGACAAAAAGACCACCAACAGATTGGGAAAGAATCATTACCTATCCTAAATCAGATAGGGGACTAATATCCAACATATATAAAGAACTCAAGAAGGTGGACTTCAGAAAATCAAATAACACCATTAAAAAATGGGGCTCAGAACTGAACAAAGAATTCTCACCTGAGGAATACTGAATGGCAGAGAAACACCTGAAAAAATGTTCAACATCCTTAATCATCAGGGAAATGCAAATCAAAACAACCCTGAGATTCCACCTCACACCAGTCAGAATGGCTAAGATCAAAAATTCAGGTGACAGGAGATGCTGGCGTGGATGTGGAGAAAGAGGAACACTCCTCCATTGTTGGTGGGATTGCAGGCTTGTACAACCACTCTGGAAATCAGTCTGGCGGTTCCTCAGAAAATTGGACATAGTACTACCGGAGGATCCAGCAATACCTCTCCTGGGCATATATCCAGAAGATGCCCCAACGGGTAAGAAGGATACATGCTCCACTATGTTCATAGCACCCTTATTTATAATAGCCAGAAGCTGGAAAGAACCCAGATGCCCCTCAACAGAGGAATGGATACAGAAAATGTGGTACATCTACACAATGGAATACTACTCAGCTATTAAAAAGAATGAATTTATGAAATTCCTAGCCAAATGGATGGACCTGGAGGGCATCATCCTGAGTGAGGTAACACATTCACAAAGAAACTCACACAATATGTACTCACTGATAAGTGGATATTAGCCCCAAACCTAGGATACCCAAGATATAAGATACAATTTGCTAAACACATGAAACTCAAGAAAAATGAAGACTGAAGTGTGGACACTATGCCCCTCCTTAGAATTAGGAACAAAACACCCATGGAAGGAGTTACAGAGACAAAGTTTGGAGCTGAGATGAAAGGATGGACCATGTAGAGACTGCCATATCCAGGGATCCACCCCATAATCAGTATCCAAACGTTGACACCATTGCATACACTAGCAAGATTTTATTGAAAGGACCCAGATGTAGCTGTCTCTTGTGAGACTATGCTGGGGCCTAGCAAACACAGAAGTGGATGCTCACAGTCAGCTAATGGATGGATCACAGGGCTCCCAATGGAGGAGCCAGAGAAAGTAGCCAAGGACCTAAAGGGATCTGCAACCCTATAGGTGGAACAACATTATGAACTAACCAGTACCCCGGAGCTCTTGACTCTAGCTGCATATATATCAAAAGATGGCCTAGTCGGCCATCCCTGGAAAGAGAGGCCCATTGGACTTGCAAACTTTATATGCCCCAGTACAGGGGAACGCCAGGGCCAAAAAGGGGGAGTGGGTGGGCAGGGGAGTGGGGGTGGGTGGGTATGGGGGACTTTTGGTATAGCATTGGAAATGTAAATGAGCTAAATACCTAATAAAAAATGGAAAAAAAAGAATATTATAGCTAACTCATGACTTTGGAAAGACACAATAATATTGCATAGTGAATGCTTTTTAGAGAATATACAAAGAAGCAAGAGGAAGTGAGAACCAGAGGATGTGAAAATACCTTTGGCTTCTGTACACAATTTTATATTCATGCATAAATAATGTCTCTAAGACCCTTTTTTTTGCACTATTTGCTGTGACTAAATAAAAGAGAAAATCTAGTCAAAAACAAACAAATAGAAATATTTCAAAACGTACAATTGCTTATGTCAATCTTTTTATTTTGCTGTCAATATCTATGACTATAATCTTCATAATACTTCTTTTGACTGGCTCGGCTACTGAGTGATCAAGACAGAAATCATTGTGTTAGCTAGAAACATGGTAACTTTGTTCTTTTACTCTGAGTGCATTTGCTTTGAAATAGGTAAAAGTGTCATGGTTTGTCCTAATAATCACTTCAGTTTCAAACACATTCTTCTTTGATCATATTAGATAATGGAGTTTTATCTTAATTTTTCACACCAAGATAATCCCATGTTAACTTACCTATGTGCTGATATTATAGAGGTCTCAAAATTACTCTAACCTCTACAAGATGAAACTTCAGAAGGAATTTTGCTTCTGGGATGAATGACATAGATATGCAGAGTCTAAAATTTCAGGGACATGTGGACTTTATATTTCAAAGAATACATCTTATGAGCACACTCTAAATCCCCTGTTAAGACTATTCTGGTTCCAGGCATAGAAAAGATCTCAAGCTGGGCTTATAAGCTTCTCTCTATGAATTTAGAATTGGCTTTTGCTCCTTTTAAGTAGGAACTCAGACATCCTAAAAGAAGAAATATCCTAGAACAAAGGGCTGAGAGGGACAGGTGACATTTGAAAACAGAAAAAGCAGACACATTAAGAAACAGATTTCTTTTTTCTTTTTCTATTTTTATGTTCATTTATATTTTTGAGACAGTTCTAAGTAAACATCCTAGGTTTTTTTCCAGAACTCAAAGAGACGTTGTTTTTGTCTCCAAATTGGAGAACTAAAAACATGTGATATCAGGTACTGTAATACCAAGTAGACTGAACATGTCAAAAGAGAGGTACATGGAGAGACAGAGGGAGGGGGGAGGGAATGAGAGTGAAGGGGAGCATAGTCCTGTGAGTGCACAGTAGGTAATATAAGTATTATAAGGGAGGGAGTGGGGTATTTACCAAAGCAAATTACATGCATGCATGAAACTCTCATCAATTAAAACCAAAGCACAGCGACAGAGCCGAGGTACAGTGCAATACTGATTCCTTTTCCTTTGCAGCCTCTGTGTCTTGCACAAGTATTTCCAGAGGTCCAGCCTGATTCAACCTCAGTGACCCTGAGGTCAATTATCTCAGATCCTTTGAGAAATTTCCCTTGTGCTGAAACGTATGCAACTATTGTTTTCTGACAAATTAACAGGTTTTCCATAGCAACCTCTCCTTTCACCTTTAAGTCATTGTGAAATGTGGCTAAACATCCAAGCCACTTTGAAAAATTCAAATGAATATTGAAGTAGGCATTCAATATGACCAGTGAGCCTTGAATAAATGCACATCACAGGTAACTCACCTGTTACTAATACGGTGCCCTCAAAAAAAAGAAACGACATTGGAGAAAAAGTTTGACTCATAAATGTTATCACAAACATCAATGATACACAAAATAGATGGTTCTTTTTTAAACTTAGTTTCCATTTTTACTTTTTATTGTATCTTGCTTTTGTAAAAGCACAGAATAATGCATGCTAGCTTCAGATGATAATGAAATAATTCAATTATGATTTACACAATACTGCTTTAAAAGAGTGTTAAGTGAAACATTCCATTTCCTAGTACTCATTTTTCTTCCCCAAATATTGTTTAGGTTAAGAGTCTATAATTTAAGTCAAGTCTGATCCTTACCTACTATTTTGCAAGGGTCTTGACTGCACTTATAAAACCTTGTTTTATTCAGAATGCTAGGTCAGAGTGGAGGTGGCGAGATTGCTGTAAAACACAGAGCCATTATTACACTTTTAGTTTTGTGCTTCCCTTTAAATATATGATTTCATTACTATATAATTTATTTGAATAATGTTTTAAGTGGAAAAGACTCAGTAATAACATTGTAGGTTTACCCGGGAGCTTGCTCTGTAACAAAGTGGCACATATTTGTTCTGCATTGCTCGGCACTATGATGGATGATGGCAATTACTGGAAAGAACAATATTAGTTTTACAGTTATTGTTATTAACTTAAAGTGCTAAGAATAAAATCTCATATTTCACAAGGTACTCCAATCACCACCAAAATATGTGACAGAGGAACATTTTATAATCCCTGTTTTCACACTGGCTGCACAACTAGATGCTGGCAGAGTCAAATCATTTATATCTCCTATTACCAGCTTGCAAAAGCCATTGAAAATATGGAGGAAGTGATGGATATTTTTGTGGCAGATGTTGTTTGATTCTCTTCCACTGTATTAAATTTGCCATACATTGGCTCTGTTGTAGTTTATTAAAGTTTCATAAAGAGATTAACAGTAGAATAACAAGGCATACAACTTGCTTACCCTTGCTCTCCACTGACAAAAATCATTTATTTATTCATACATCATGAAAATCATAAATAAGGAATGTGCTGGTAATCTATAAATATTTAAGGAGGTGGTATGAGTATTTTACAAAATTTAAGAATTTTAGACAAACTATTAGAGAGTCTTAACTCTTCTATAAGCAAGATAAACACCTACTGTGGTCTTCTTTTCTGTGGATTCTAAAATGCTAATTCCCCAGGGGTTTGGATTAAGAGATGGAGCTTTAGTGAGGTGTGAGTAATGAAGTTGGTGTTCTCAGTATTGTTTAAAAAGTTTCATGTAGTCCTTCATACCTTCAACCATAAAAACTGCATGCAGAACAATGGGACATGGTAGAAAAACCTTCACCAGACATCAAATCTGTGATACCTTAATCTTGGACTTTCAAACACAGAAAAAAGTAAGAAAAATAGTCACTGTTTCATGAAATCTATGTGTAATATGTCCTGTTACAGTAGTGAGACAGGACTAGAGTAATATTTGAGTAGAAATGGTTTTGACACATTTAAATATAATCCGTTCTTCTTTAATAGAGCATGTGACACTACATTTTAGAGCTAAGATTTGTAGAGTATTTAAGACCAATGATATTAGAAATAAACTATCCAGAATTAGATAGCTTGGGGGAACATACTAAAGTCCTTTTCCAAATCTATAGTTCCTTTACTAAACTTTGAAAATTCAACAAATGTATTGACTGATAAATGTGAAAATTATGAGATATAATGTTTGCACAAGTTTGCTGAGTGAGAAAATATGCATCTTAGTGCTTGGGCGTCTGAGGCAGCAGGGTACTGATTTCCAACTGTGTAAGTAGCTGAGTTGTCACACACTTGTCTATTACAATCAAGATTATAAGTTTAATACCTACATTGAAAAACAGCAACACAACAATTAAACACATATTTTTTGTGTACATATCAACTATTTTAAAATTATTTTTTATTTTATTTTATTATTATACTTTAATCTGTTTTTTTTTTCTTCTTTTTTTTTTTTTACAGTCCAGTCATTGTCCCCATCCTGGTCTGCCCTCTAACTGTTCCTGATCTCATTCCTCCTCTCTCTGTCTCAAAGAGGATTTTTCCATCTACTCACTCCACCTGATCTCCCCACTCCCTGGGGCATCAAGTCTCTCAGGGATTAGGTCCATCTTCTCTCACTGAGGCCAGACCCAGGCTGTCCACTGCTGTATATGTCAGGAGCCTCATATCAGGTTGTGCATGCTGCTTGATTGGTGGCTCAGTGTCTGAAAGATCTCAGGCACCCAGGTTAGTTGAAACTGCTGGTCTTCCTATGGGGTTGCCCTCTTCCTCAGCTAATTCCAGCTTTTCCCTAATTCAACTACAGGGGTCCCAGGCTTCTGTCAATTGGTCTTGTGTATTTATCTATATCCGACTCTTTCAGCTGCTTGTTGGGACTCTGGGAGGGCAGTCATGATAGGCTCCTGTTTGTAAGCACACCATAGCATCAGTATTAGTGTCAGGCCTTATAGCCTCCCCTTGAGCTGGATCCAAATTTGGGCCGCTCATTGAACCCACTTTTACTCATTCTCTTCTCCATTTTTTCCAGTTTTTTTAATTAGATATTTTCTTCATTTACAATTCAAATGCTATCCCAAAAGACCCTTATACCCTCCCCCCACCCTGCTCTCCAACCCACCCACTTCTGCTTCCTGGCCCTGGTGTTCCCCTGTATTGGGCCATATAATCTTTGCAAGACCAAGGGCCTCTCCTCCCAATGATGGCCAATTAGGCCATCTTCTGCTACATATGCAGCTAGAGACACGAGCTCCAGGGATACTGGTTAGTTCACATTGCTGTTCCTCCTATAAGGTTGCAGACCCCGTCAGCTCCGTGGGTACTTTCTCTATCTCCTCCATTGGGGGCCATGTGTTCCATCCAATAGAAGACTCTGAGCAGTGGAGAAAAAGTGACACTCTTCTCCATTTTTGTCCCTACAGTTCTTTTAGACAGGAACAATTCTGGGTCAGAGTTTTTGACTGTGGGATAGCAACCCTATCTCTCCACTTGAAATCCTGGCTTTCTACTGGATGCTATAAGTTCCCTCTCCCTACTGTTGGGCATTTGATCTAGGGTCCCTCTTTTGAGTACTGAGTATCTCTCACCTCCTAGATCTCTGATACATTCTAGAGGGTCCCCCCCACAATATTTATTAGAAAATACTGCAAATCAATTTAAGACATCACTAGTTGTATTTATATCTACATCTAAGATGAGCAAGAGAAAATATCCAACAGTAAATAAAAACAATGAAAAAAATAAAGCCTAGGATCAAAATGACAAACACTAGGATAAACATCATTTTATGAAGTATCGTCCCATATAGTACTTTGTGAAAATTCTCTCTCTTCCCCCCCCCTGTGTATATGTGTGTGTATGTGTGTGTGTGTGTGTGTGTGCATGTGAGTGTATGTGTGTGTGTGAGTGTGTTTTCCTGAGTCTATTTTAAGCAAATTCATCATAAGATACAGTTGAACTTCACACCCAATGAAAATTATCCCTTTCCTCATTTTAATTCTTGTATAGATAATGAAATGACAAATAATAAACTCAATCAAGCTGTTGTGGCATGAAGTCATACTTTTACTCAGAAGTAGACTTTAACTCTGACTGATAAAATTAAAATCAGTACTAAAATGAAAAGGCTTAGGTCACTTTGTCCCAAGTTAAGTGGGGAAATGAGGTTGATGATGCAGTGGTCATCATGAAGTCATGAGGACAAAATCTCAATGACAGAGCCTTGTTTTTTGATCATACTCTCCAATGGGTGAGTCAGACTGCAACAGCAGGCTTTTACACCTAGTCAAGCCTCCCCAAAATGACAACTCTGAGACTTAATATTTAACAAATAAATGCTTAGGCCAAAAGTTTGACTTATTTTCCAACTAGATTATAACTTAAGTACTCATTGATTCTATCTATGTCCTGCCATTAGTACATTGGTCACCTAACCTCTGTTTCACAGGACTGTCTCTTTAAGCATTTCTTAGCTTCTGGAATGAATCTCCTTTATGTCTGCTAACTCTATCCCAGAATTCTTCTCTCTTTCCTGGAAATTGCAATCCCCCGCCCCCTTATTTCTGCCTAACCTAAGAGGCCAACAACATTTTATTGACAAGTGATGCTTGTATAGATTGCACAAGATATTTTTTTTTGTAGACGATGTGAATTATCTCTAGATTTTCTGTGAAATAAAAAAAGTAAAAGTAACTATGTGCTATATTTACAGTGCTGTGTGTAAGTGCTTATGTCATAGTTTTGACTTTAGACATGGATCTAGCTAAGCACTTTGTTCTATTGTTGGCACTTAATATTACAGCAAATAAACAGGAAAACATTACAGTAAACACTGCCTTCTTTGTCTCTTAAAAACAAAATTAACAGAGCAAAAATTTATCTATTTTCCATTTTCATAAGCTTTAAATATTTACTTCATATTCAGAAAGAAAATAAAATAGTAGAGAGTTAGAATTTCAGGTCTGAATGCATTTTGACCATTCTCCATTCAGCATATCATGGCTCTCCTATTTCTGTTTCTCAAGAAAAAATACAAAATCATTATGCTTCATTATGAAAATCACTAATATTTCATTCATTTCTAAAACAGGATGTCCTGTGTTTTCATTTGACTCACTGTTTTTTAATCCTCTAGATTTGAGTGTAGAATTATGAAGAATGATCATTTTAATAAATTATTAATGAATGAGTACATTAAATGAATCTACTTAATTGATCAATGTTTTTGGTATAAGTAATATGATTAGGAAATTACTTACAATCTATGCATATATTAAGAATATATTAACTCATTAGTGCCTTCATAGCATTTCAGATATGTGGGTGGTATACAGTGGTGTCAAAGAACATTACTGGTATTATTGAGCATTTACTTGTAAAACTGAAAATGTGACTATTGATGTAATCTGGGAGTAGCTCAGAGGGGGTAATGAGAATGATAAATGTATACAATGTGAAAAAATTAAATAAAGCAAAAAGTGCAAACTATATTTGAATATGTATATAAACATACCTGAACTAAGGCCAGTGTCTGTCAAAAAGGACTTCATAAATCTCAAAAGCTATATTGCTATGGGGATATACCCAAAAGATGTGCCACCATACCAGAGGGACATGCTCTCCACTATGTTCATAGCAATTTTATTTGTAATAGCCAGAAGCTGGAAGCAAGCCAGATGGCACACAACAGAAAAACAGATAAAAAAAAATGTGGTTCATTTACATAATGGAATACTATTTATCTATTAAAAATGAGGACATGATGGATTTTTCAGAAAAATGGAAAGAACTAGAATTATATCATCCTGAGTGAGGAAACACAGACACAAAAGTACTTACATGACATATGCTCACTAATAAGTGGATATTAACCGAATGTACAGAAAACTTAGGATACAACCAACAGACTTAACTACTTTAACTAGCAGAAAGTACAAGTGTACATGCTTCATTCTCACTTAGAAGAGGGAAGAAAATAACCAAGAGAGGCAGATGCACGGACTGACTTGGGTGGGAGAGGGGAGGGGGAAGGGAAAGGGGAACAGGATCAGGTAAAGTTGGGAGGGTGAGGGAAGCCCAGAGTGCTAGAAGAATGAATGGAAACATGCAGCCTCAGAAGGTGGGAGGTAGGAAGGCCCTATGGAAAGTACCAGAGACCTGGGAGGTGAGAGACTCTCAGGACTCAATGGGAGTGACCTTAGATGCCCAACAGTAGGGAGAGCAAACTAGAAGAGTCCATCTCCAGTAGATAGACAGGTCCTCAAGACTCTACCAAATTGCAGTCAAAATGTCTGACTCAAGAATGTTCCTGTATAAAAGCCTTACAGGGACAAAAATGGAGAAGAGACTAGCCCAACTGGGGATCCATCTCATGGGGAGACAAGGCCTGACAGCATTACTAATACTACGATGTGATAACAGACAGGAGCCTAGCATGGCTGCCCTCTGAGAGGCCCAACAAGCAGCTGACTAAGACAGATGCTGATATTTAAACCTAATCTTTGGACTGAAGTCTGGGACCCCTATTGTTGAAATGGGGGAAGGATGGGCAAAGCAGAAGAGGAGAGTGACCCCATAGGAAGACCAGCAGTTTCAACTAACCCGGAACCCTGTGAGCTCGCAGACACTTAAGCCACCAACCAGGCAGCCTGCATGAGTTGGTCAGAGCCCCCCCCACACACACATATACATAAAGTAGAGAACTGCCTGGTCTGCTCTCAGTGGGAGAAGATGTGCTGAATCCTTGAGAAATTGAGGACTCAGGGAGGGGGTATCCTAGTGGTGGGGGAGCATCATCTCAGGGACAGGGAATAGGAAGAATGGGATGAGGGACTGTGGGAGGGGGAAAGGAGGCAATGCTGCCATTTAAATTAAAAATTTCTTACTAAAAAAAAAAAAGTCAAACGAGTGAAGAATAAACCCACAAAGAAGAAAATCTTTGTCCGATATATGTCTGAAAGATGATTAATATTTAGAATATGTGAAAACCTCAAAATGTTTGTCAAAACAAATTATTTTTATCTTAGCCAGAATACAATGGATCAACAAAACAACTAACAACAAATGGTTGATGGGAGGAGGAAAAAGGAGAACCCGCGTTGACAGTTTGTGGGACTGCAAGCTAGTCCAACCACATAGGAATCAGTATTGAGAACACTCAAAATACTCAGAAATGCTACTGTACAATGCAGCTATATACCCACCTTAACATTGTTCCAATGGAGTGGGCATGTTATTCCATACATACCTGTCCAGTTTTGCTCATTGTTTCTCTACAATGTACATTTAGGTTGTTCAAAACAAAAGCAACCTAATTCTACATTAAAATGGTTGGATGATGAAAACGTGGTAAATATGCAGAATAGTATTTAGGCAGAAATAAAATTGAAATAAGGAAATTTATAGGTAAAAGAATGCTACTAAAAACCGATCATATTGCATGAGGGAACAAAGAACCAGAAAGATGGATTGTTGCAGGGTGACTCTCATCTGAGACTGCAAGCTCTAAATCTTCAGATGTAAGTAGATGGCCTGTAGTATATTTATTGTTAGTCATTTGAAAGGCTTCTTAAGAAATTAGTTGAGTTCAGAGTGTAAGACTACTCCCTGATCCCAATAGGACCTGGGTTTATTTCCTGGTACCCACACAGCCACTCACAACTATTTGTAACTCTAGTTCAGAGGATCATTACCCTTCCCTGGCCTCCACAGGAATGAGGCAGTCATGTGACACACACACACACACACATTTGTAGAAAATCACACATAATATAAAAGTAAATTAATTGCTCTTTTTTTTAAAACCATGGGTATATGTACTAGTGTGTTTGTGTGTATGTGTTTATAAAACTACTTCAAAGTATGAAGGTGACTTGGAAAGAAGTGATATAATGAGAAGAAGGTGATAAGAAAAATTATTGGGGAGATCTCTGCTCAAAGAACATCATATATGAGTATAAATGGTAAAAGGAATAAAATTTATGAATACATAAATTACATTATAAAAGGTGGCTTTTTACCTACCATAAAATCATTTCTAGTTCTTGTGGAATTATGACAGTTAATAAGTTCTATAGTCCTTAATGTTTTCAACTATTTTATAGAAATTTCCTACATCATTGATTATCAACATGAAAAAAAAATAGCAGTGAAAAGTCTAAACTCTCTCAAATGATATGTAGAAATGGTTAATTGTAAGCAATTCATTAATACAATAGACCTAAGGAGTTGCTAAAGCTTAACATTTTGTTGTTTTATTCTTGTTTTTGTTTTAGTCAATTTACAAGTTGTTTAAATTGATAATGACTTTTTCCTGATGCATTTGATTACCTGCTATCTTCTTGCGCTATGGTTTAAAAATAAAATAAAAAAAAAAACCTAATCCTCAAGATACTTAAGTCCTCAGAGAGTGGGAAGGCATGGAAGTGAGTGTGTGTTTGTATGGAGTCAAAGGGGGAGGGGGCGGCAGGGGGGGAGGAGAGGATGAGATGAGGAACTGTGAAGAACCACCAGGAGGGGAGCAACAACTGGACTGTAAAAAAATCAAAGTAATAAAAAATGAAAACATAAAACCACTGAAAATTTGACAGAAATTGTGCACTCAAGGCAACTGAATTAAATTTATTTTGAACTGAGATGCTTAATGGGAAAAGACTAATGTTTAATTATTGTTTAGAATCAATGAATTACTATGTGTTTAATGTGCAAAGGAAGGATATCAAGTTTGCCTATATGGCATTAAAGTTGGTTTTTTTTTTTTTTTGCTTGTACAATTATATTGACCTAATATTAAAAACACAAAAATATTCTTATCTGTATTTAAGCATATGAAGTTTATAGTAAAATAATCTCCTAAGCATATAATTTATTTATTTTGATTTTTAATAATGTTGAAAATTTGTGTACTTTATATGTGTACAACAAATGTCCCGTGTGTGTACATGGATGTGGATGGGTTTGCATGATGCATATCCACCCTGATATATACATACATATATATATATATATATATATATATTTAAAGGAGCTATTCATTTTGGTTTTTGAAACAGAGCTTTCCAATGTGAGGGAGAAATAGATACATAGATAGACAGGAAGGTGAGAGTTGTCTTCCTGAGATAACCAATTCTTTTATCCAGAAGGCATGGTTCCAAGAAATGGATTAAGACAAAAGGGCAGAAGCTAAACAGGGCTAGTAGAGGAGAGAAGATTCAGGGATCCTAAAAAATCCTATAAAAAAGTCAAATTATGGGATCTCAGCAATAGCAATACTTCCACCCCAATGTGATGAAGCTTTTCTAAGTGGCTCCATTGCCTACTTACTGGACTTTCAACTCCTTGCCCCTCTCAGTAATCAAGCATGGTGATAAGTATGTAACCACCAGCACTCAAGTTACATTGACCTAGGGCTGATTAGGAAACATTGACTAATCTTTCTATGGCATTTTCCAGTAATAAGATTACTAGAATGTACCACCATGATGAGATTTTTAGGTGAGTTATATGTATCAGATTCGGGTTTTCATATTTTCTTAGCAAGCGTTTCATCAGGTTGTTTATTTCTTCAATATCAAAAAAATTTTAAACAAGCAAAATGTGGGGCTGGTGAGATGGCTCAGTGGGACTGCTCTTCCGAAGGTCTGGAGTTCAAATCCCAGCAACCACATGGTGGCTCACAACCATCACAGCACTTGGGAGGCAGAGGCAGGCAGATTTGTGAGTTCCAGGACAGCCAGGGCTCTACAGAGGAAAAAAAAAAAAGTAAAACAATACCAATTCAAGATTTACTTAATTTTAAATGAAATTTGCTCTATTGTTTGAAACATTTAACAATTGCAAGTTAGTGATTCTCCTGCTTTATTTAGATAATTTCTACTCAAAGAGTAAGGACTGATTTTATATTTTTAAATTTGTTATTTATTACAAATTATATTGAGTATTCAGAAGATACTTTAAATAGATTGGATTTACTTTCACTGGAGATAATTACAAAGACTGATTCAGTGGTGAACTCATGTTGACAGACATGTTGAACACAGTCTTTGGACATGTTTCTCATATTAACTAAAAAATCCATAGGAAGATATTAGTTTCCTATTTAACACTATTTAGTTATTAGCAGAAAATTCCTTTGAAACAGAATGCTACCTTTTTGCATCTAAAAAGTAAATGATGATTGCAACGCTAGCCACCCGTGTCTTGCTTAGGGAGGTTTTAGTTGTGTGGTCAGTAGATGGCAGGCTTGTATCACACACGACCTACATTTATGCAGCATGCTTATTTGTTTTTGGTTCAGAATTATTTGTTGAGTGATGTTAGAAGCTCAATGTCATTTCTATCATTTTCTCAGTGCTTTGTTGTTTTGTATTTTAAAATAAAATGCCCAGAGAAAATTAGGATTGACAAATACAGACGTACACAGTACAGTTTTACTCTAACTCAATTGGTGAAAAATATGACCTGAAGAATAAAAGTTTTTTTTTTCATGTAACATTTAATATACAAGAAACAATTAATATGGAAAATGTTTTAAGTGGGCTTTATGCAGTCTACAGTATGTTGATATTTCCTCTTTCACCCTGAAAGTCCATTCACTCTTTGGTAGTCTGAGAAAGATACATAAGAAACCATTTTATGTGACACAACAAAAAACATAATATTTCTTATACAGTATTACAAAACTTATCAGCCATTTAGTTTCATTATATATGGGAAATAGCATAGCATGTCCAATTAAATGTCTGCAGATTCCAGAATAATTAAAATAAAATTAATTATCATCTAAATATTTTCTCTTTCTTACAATCTAACATTCTCTCAGACATTCAGTTACACAGTCATGTACTAAACAACCCTGCACTGAGTGATATTTGGGAAGATGTAGCTTCCTCTTTCATCTTCATCAGCCATGTCATACATGAACCTCCTAAGCATAGCCTTTGAGAAAAAGACTGGCTTTGCATTACAAATTGAGCTAAACTTATTGACAGAGTAAATAGCAACAGACGTTTGAATAATCATGCAGGAGTTATGTTGATGACCTTTTTTCTCTTTGCTTCCATGATTCTTTTGTCTGCTCCCCTAAAATCTGCATGAGTATCTGGAATGGTCAATATGTGTTCTCAGGATATAGTGTCAAGAATATGCCTATGATACTACACTCTCTTTGCTGTCTGTTTACACTAAATTATTATTATTATTTATTATTGTTATTACTATGGTTATTGCTATTATTTCTTGCTTTACTTAATGATCATTCCTTCAAAAATTAAGAAAAGTTGTGATCTTTCTTTTCACTATAAACTTCTAATGGGTTGTTTTCCAGGTGTTTGGAAACTTATATTTACTCATGCCTGTTTACCATATAAGCAAATACCACAGTTTTTATTTTCAATATTACTCCCAAGTGAATAGGTTCTCATTGTCATTTCCTACTTTGGCTTAATACTTGCTGGTGTAAGCACCCCATTGACTACCAGCTTTGGATTTATTAGGAACTTCACAGAAATTAAGACACTTGGACTCTTACAACAGACCTACTGATCCTACTGATCCAGGGTTAACCGCACTTCGGGTAGTCAAAGGTAATTTAGATATTAAACTTGGAGGGGTATCACCGTGCTGAAACAGTTTGTAAGATGAAATGGAGAAACAAAATAAAAGTCCATATCTTAGGCTTTATTAAAGTGTATTTATTTTCAAGATCAAAGAAAGCCAAAGGCACAGAATTCGTTTTGTTTTGTTTTGTTTTGTTTCAAGATTGATTTATTTTGTGAGTATGCTGTTGCTGTCCTCAGACACACCAGATGAGGGCATCAGATCCTACTACAGATGGTTGTGAGCCACCATCTGGCTCCTGGGAATTGAACTGAAGACCTCTGGAAAGCAGTCAGTGCTGTTAAATAGCTGAGCCACATTTTGCTCCTGCCAAAATGACTGCTAACTTGTGGAACATAGCATACATACATATATGTGTGTATGTCTCTATATGTATATTTGTAAGTATGTTAGCAGCCATGAGTAAGCAATCATTTTATATAACAAATATATACATATGTATGTATATATGTGAATATGTATGTTTATATGTATGTATATGCGTATGTAATTACATGACACTTAGGGTGAATCTGAATACCAAAAATATTAAGAGGAAATCACTCTTAAATAATAGAGAAGAAAACCTTTATTTATGTTTTTCTTTGTTTACATATACACAGAAACACATACACACACACACTCTTTTTCTTGCTGGTATTTCTCACTAATGAATAATCTTAGATATTACTTCAGAAAATGTATAATTAATATTGTAAAATGTTTTGATAGAGAACATGTTAGAAAATACAAGGAAGTGAATTCTACTCACACAATTCAATGGTTTAATTTACTGAAATATATGCATATCTCTACAGTATAAAATGTAGTTAAATGTATTATAAAATGATGCAGTCAGTAGAAAAATGACTTACTGAACTCTATTATCCTAAGAGTAAAGTAGTAATTAGACTAGGTCATTCTTTTTACATGGCCAGAAACCATGCTGTGCTATAGTTACATATTGTTTTATTCACTGTTACTAGAGCTTTGGCGTCACACACACTCTGTCACATTACAACTCTCTTTAATTCGTTTTTTCACATCCCAGACAAAAGGAAATATGATTAGAATCAATCTTTATTCCTATAGTATCATTTATGCTTTTCGTTATAACTTGAACATTACTCTTACTTTGAAGACTTTTAATGCGTTGCAGCCCATGTGTTATTATCAAACTAACTTATGTCAACAACATGTTCTCGCCATGTAGTCGTGAAAAGAAATCTCAGAGTTTTATAATTTTTGCATTGTTTGGTAAGGACACAGGGATCTATTACTGGTAAGCAACTTGACAGTCTCAAGTTCTCTGAAAAATTTTGATGGAGATAAACTTGAAACAATGGGTCATCTTTTTGTTCCTTTGTTTCTTTCAACATTGAAATCCACTAAGCTATTTCTAGCCCCAGATTCTTCAACTGGGATAATCAAAATGAGTTTAATGAAACCCTGTCAAGCAAATATCACATTATGAATAATAACATGTATCTCGAAGGTTATATCTAATGGAAAGAAGGATCCTGAAAGCTAAGCGAATTAGAGGTCATAGCTCAATGTAAAATCGCCATGGAAACAGCTTTCATGACCAATTTGTGGGGAGATGTCAAAAGGCAGTAACCTGTGACTTCTTTTCCAAAGCCCTGTCTAGGAAGGTTACAGGTTCTATATCTGCTTTCATGATGACATTTGTCTATGTTTTTGTAGGTTTCTATTCTGACAAGCACAAAACCCTGCACCAAGTTGAACCTGTCCTTTGTGATGAGGCTGTTGAACAGAGCAGCAGCAGAGCACTCTGCCTTTTCTCACTCCACATTCAGCTAAATGCCAACCCAGGTCCCTTTGAGATGGAGAACCCGGGGAGGGAGTCAGCCCTCAGTATCGAAACTTCTTCAGAGAACCATGTGCAGTAATTCTGTGATTAAGGTCATGCTCTCTATCCATGGCTTCATTTTTTCCCACTAGCTAAAATGCATTTATCTCCAATCTAATTTAAGCATATTTATTAGTGAATATGAAAGTAATAACATCTAAGGTAGTTTTTAATCACAAAAGATCATGAGATTAAATTATAAACTTTATTTAAAATACATTTGCTTGGTAGAATAGAGAATAATTTTATAACATATGAGTTTATTGTGGTTTTTTATCCATTCATAGAAAACATTTTTTAAATTCCTAATTGCAGAATATTCATGTTATTTTCAACAAATGATGATACACATATATCTTAAATCATTACACAAAAATTAGTGAGATTAGAATACTATTTTCACTACTGTTTCTTTATAAAAGGTACAATGCATTTTCATATATCATATTAAATATGTGAAGAAGAAATTGTTATAATGTTTCAAAAGCTCTAATAGTCTATGTAGATAATTAATGCTTCAAAGTGGAATCAAATTATATCTGTCATTTTACTTATTTAATATTTTAAGATGCAAAATGCAAATGTATTTCCTTACATATTATAAATTATAAATTAAACATTTACAAATTTATTCTCTAAATGTTATATTTTAAAGAAATAATATCTATCTCTTTGAAGAAATCATCTACTAGAAATAGTATAGTAATTGAAGATTTCTTGGTACTATGTAAATGAAAAATACCAATATCTCCTGAAATATCTATTAATTTCAGTGTGAAAAGTAGAAGTGTTGAGAATTCATTATCTACATTATTAATTTAACTTAGCTTTGAGACTTTTAAAGAATTTAACTCTTAAAAATTGTCAAAAATGAAAAATTAGTTTCATTTAGTGTTTTGAAAGAAGAATGTGTAATAAACAAAAAGCTACATTTTCTCATCATTATGAATCTTCATATTGATACTGTGGCACTTTTTAATCATTAAAGTAAAATATATGAGGCCTGAAGATTAGAATAGATTTCAATGATAAACTATGGCTAGAAAGGTGGAATAAATTTACTGTGCATCAACCTTTACAACACTAGGCTAAAAACATGGATGAAAATAAATTTAGATCTCATTCGAGAGTTATATACCAGGTATAATGTTAAAATATCTTTCAACACAGGGCAGGAAAACTCTCTATTGTCTATCATTATTTTATTAATTTAATTCAATACTAAATATATATCTATCAGTAAACAAGGTTTGTGGAACTACATTAGAATTAAACCTGGAATTTTTCAATTAACTATGTTACTCACACTTAAAGCACAGAAAAATTATTTTACAAGACATTCTATTACTAAGAAAAGGAAAGAATTTGTTGGTATTTTTTCTGATTAAAGAATAAGATTGCCCTTAAAAATCTTTATCTTCACACATGTTAAATTAAAAAGATATGTATAAATTAAAAATTCAAGAAAAGTATAAGACAAATAGCAATTTAAAATATCAAGTCAACATATAGATTAATATGAGAAAGATCACTTATTACTAAAATAATGAATTTTGTAAGAGTAACATATCCTCAGTAAACATTAAATATTAACTCTGTACCCAATCATTTGTTATTTGAAAATTTTCTGTAATCTTCTATGTCCTGAAAAATGACTAACTACAAAGAACTAACTTTTTTTTTTCCTAGACAAGACCCTCGAATTCTCAATTCTTTTCTTCAGAAATCGTTACTGGGACCATTTCACTCCCAGTACTGCATCTTGTTAGATATTCGGCAATTAGCTATATAGATCCATGTTTAGAGTACATGCGAAAATATGTATTAATGAAATACATCTCTGAGAAATATTTATAGCAACAAGGCTCAGGGCCACTAAATAACTACTCAAAGTTATTCAGGAAATTAGTTTACAATCTACATATCAAATTTTTAGAAAACTTAAATATTATTTAGCAGCCCATCCAAGAACCATAAAAGCAATACTTAGAGCAGTAAGTCCCAAAATTTGGGGACATAATTACAAACTGACAACTTATCTAACTATTACTTCCCTTACCAATGTAAGACACACCAAGAGAAAGCAAAGTGTTTGTTTACTCCTTAGCAATCATGTACAATGTCTCACTTCGTGAGTGAGTGAGTGTGTGTGTGTGTGTGTGTGTGTGTGTGTACTTTTCCCCTTCTTTTATTGGATATTTTCTTTATTTACATTACAAATGTTATCTCCTTTCTAGGTTTCCCCTTTGGAAGTTACCTATCCCATCCTCACTACCCCTGCCTCTATGAGGGTGCTCTCACCCACTTCTGCCTTCCTGCCCTGGCATTCCCCTGGACTGGGGCATCATAGGGGGAGGAACAGTGTCAACTGACCATACCCCCGAAGCACCTGGGGACTGAACCACCAACCAAAGAGTACACATGGAAGGACTCATTGCTCCAGCCGCATATGTAGCAGAGGATGGCCTTGTAGGGCATCAATAGGGGGAGAGGCCCTTGGGCCCCGAAGGGGTTAATGTCTCAGTATGCCTATAGGCTCTAAGGATAGTAATTTTAGCTACAGCTCACCTGTACACTCTAACTTTGGGAAGGTACTTCTCTCAACTAAGGTTTTTGCCTCTGAATACCTGCCATATTTAGTTAACACATCATAGCTGACTCACTGGTAGAACAAATCCTGAAGCGCTTGTCTACCATTATTCGTGAGTGGCGCTTTTTTCTACAAAAAGGAGGTAAGTACTTTTAGATTTGATTCTCCCAGTGTATTTGAACAATCTGTACTGTCAAAAACTCAATGTATTAATGCTTTGCATTGTTGTGAACACTCAAAAAGAAAACAAAACACTGATTCATTTTAAAATTTTCAAAGTATAAAACCCTGCGTCTTCTTTTGTTGGGTATCTATTTCTTTATATTTTTAATGAAATTCTATATAATAACAACATTTCTCCCCCTCTTTTCCTCCTTTCATATGTCTGTATAGGTACTTCCCTACTCTTACTTCAAACTTATGGCCTCTTTTCCACTGATTATTGTTGCATGCCTATACATATTTGCATAAACATATATGTTCCTAAATGTAACCTGCTAATCTATATATTAAAATTACACACACACACACACGTTTTTAAGGCTGATCTTTTGGGCCTGGAAAACCAATAGAGTATAGTTACATTTCTTTTTAATTGAAGTGTAGTTATTTCTTTTTAATTGAATTATAACCTCATGGAAGAGTGTATATGTTCAAGAACTTTGCAAGACTCAAGTTTCTCCTCCTGTAAGTCAAATCAACAGTGAACAATTGAGGTAAAGGAGGTAAATGGAAGAAAACTGTGGTTAAACTAGTTGTAAGATCCCCAGATAATTCTTCTAATACAGCCATATTGAAGAATATCCATTACATATATGCCTTTTAGTAAATACAGAAGTTACTAAAACTTGCAATATTTCCTTATTTAACAAAATTAATTTGGATGAAAACTTTTATTTTCATATTTTTTATCTATTTTCGGTGACCTAACTATAGTGAATAAATTTTTCTTTAGATCTTTCCAGGATAAGTCAAATGACATTTTTCTATATTTATGTAAACTACATTTATTACAAACCATAAATATGAATTTACATTATTAATCCATAATTATAACTTTTTTGAGCTTAATAAGTGATTCACCAGTTAAGAGTGCCTATTGATCTTGCAGAAGGCTCAACTGCACCCACTACATATGTGAGAGAGCTTACAACTGACTATAAATACAGGCCTAGAGGATTCCAAAAGCTCTCGCCTCAGAGATGGAAGCACTCACAAGCATATGCACAGTTATAGACACAAACCCATGAAAACATAATTTTAAAAATCAATTTTTCAGGAAATACTATTCTTTCAAAGTTTCACATAAAATTAATGATCTCAATACAAAAACAGAGGCAGATAGGACCCAAAGTACTAAGGAAGGGGCTGGAGAGTTAGAAAAACAGTTAAGAACTAGAGAATCCTCATCTAACTCTTAGCACCCACTTGGTGGTAAACATTAAGTAACAGTAGTTATTGATATCCTGATTCCCTACTCTGGACCTGAACAGCAATGCACATGTGTTGGGCAACATACCTGCAGGCAAAACTCAAAAGCCACAGAATAAAAATAAATAAATACTAGAAGATATCCTAAGGAAAAGTAAGAAGAGAATAGTAAAGAATATGGGCCAGGTTTGGAAGCAACTGACAAAAAAAAAAAAATTAGACTTTGTTAAGCAGTGAATAATCCAATGGTAGAAAATAGTATGGAGTTCATAAGTATCAATCATCTTCTATGTGGAAATGTCACCCTGCTACTAGCAAAATCCTCTGATAATTAAAAAACAAAAGAGCAGTTAACATGTTTTCGTTTATTTCATGTGATTAAGGTGGAATGTTTCGTTTAAGAAGAGGTAAGTCCATGTTATAAAATATCAGAATAGTTGGGTGGTAGATATCATGCCTTTTCTATCAGTGCAAGCTATAATGGAGAAAATGGAGGCCAGCCTTCTATAGATTTACACGGACTTATTCTAGTTACCACTGGGCCATGTTTTTAAGCAAACACTATTTCAAATACTGAGATGAGACCAATAACATCCATAACAGAAGACAAAGCTCCCACTGACTTCCTACCACACACAGTTCACTTTGAGGAAGCAAGTTTGAAAAGGCTATATGACACAAGTCAGCACTTATGACTTCTCAGTTTAGGCTATTTTGATATTAATTGAGTTTTTATATTTGCATTCCTCCATTTTTCTCATTTACGTAAATTTAAAATAAGTACTCATTTCTACATATAAAACTGCTTCCCTAACAACTTAATGTGTCTCTACAAAGAGAACACTTGAAGGGAAAATTCACTGTTCACATAGGTGGAATGACATGACTCAAACAGTCACAAACTCGTCAAACACACCAGACACATTTTCTTTTCTAAACTGCTATCATTCTTTCAACAATTGCTCTGAAGTTTGACTCTCAAGTACCTTGATATTCCCCTTGTTTGAAGCACTAACCTCCCAGCTAATAATCTTGACCTTCAGAGATTCGTTCTGTTTAGATTTGATGAACTTCCTGTGAAGAAAAGGCACTGCTCTTTTCTTTCTGTGGCCACATAATAAATTTTCAGCTACAGGCGTTCAAGGCTGTAATGTCACCAAGGGTAGCTTTCTTCACAGCTGAGTGATTATAATCAGCTGATAACTGACACTGCGCATTATTTGTTTTGGAATATTTTTCCTCTCAAGCAAAAAAAATGTATCAATTTATGTAAGGTTTTTAAAATGAATAACATGTGCTAGTTATTGATAACAAAGAAATCCTTAAGCAGTGTGCCTGATAAATAGAGCCTTGATTATGAGAAACACAATCTCCTAATTTTTTACAGCCTACTGAGAAAATGATTATTAGATGTGGTGAAAATCTCTACCAAGCGCTCAGTCAGAGCAATGAAAATCTATATTCCAGCAGTGACTACATTCCATTTGATATTTGCCTCCCTTCCCTCCCCTCCATTCCCCTTAATCAGACGGAAAAACACTTTCACAAGCCATCAACGGTTTCAGTGCAAGTTTCTAAGGAGAATTAATATTAAGTTTTTTTCTGTTCTCAATGAAAAATAAAGGAGAATAAAAATAGTGCTTATTTTTAGTCATTGTAACATTCGCATATTGTCTTATGCTTGTCTGTGTGGTAAAAAAAAAGTAAAATGAAAAAAGTCTCAATATGGAGGCATAGATAATTGGCAAATGGCAAGAGGGAGGTTCAATTAGTTCAGATTATTAACAGAGACATGCTGCATCTGGTCGTGGCTGAGTCTGTTTGTCCAGAAAGATCTATCAAATAAATGATTAAAAACAAGACCCAACAGATGTGCATCTCTCCACACAGGACCCTTTCTCTCTAATGCATCAAAATGCAGTGAGTTTCATCTGAGATTTTTCTTCCCCTTAATTATACAACTCAAAGTCGAGATTTGGAAAATAACGTGGAAAAAGACATCTGTACATGTTTATTTACGTTTTCCCCCTTGCATTTTGCCTTTGCTGCACTAGAGTGATGCAGAATGAGAAACAGTTTGTATTCTTTCCTTTTGCTTGCAGCCCTGAAGGAAAACCTGCTGGAATTGGCTGCAGATGGTTTCATTGCCAGAGAAGAATGTGCCTCCTCTTGGCTGCCTGCTCTGTATGCATGATCAAGTCCCAGTCAATGCTTCATGTGCCTCATTAACTGTGGGACAGGAAGAAGTATGATGTTCCCAAAATACATGCCCTTTTCTCCAGCTAAGGCCAATATTATGAAAATGAAACACTTAGAAATTGGAAGTATATGTACTTTTAAAATATGTTTATAGTCAAACTTGCTGTCCTTTTATTGAGCTAACAGTTAATAGCTGACAAAACATTATTAAAGAGGAGCATTAGCACATACTGGCTTGTTTACTTCATAGTGGATTAAACTGGAAGGGGAAACAGCATTTCTTAGACCCAAACAAAAAATAAACACGGCATGTTTTAAAGAGAAAGCTACAAGCCATTTGAAAGGAAACCCTGTCCTATTATCAAATGGTATTCATTGGTTCAAGATGATTGTACAGCAGAAAGGTGCCCAAGCAAATATGGTAAACTAAGTGTACCGATTTCAAATTTAATACTTCTGAAATTAATTTTAGGATTAGTTTGAAAATAAAACTTACTAAACTCTTGCCATACTCAGGCACTTAATCTTTATATTTCATATATATGATAGTTATTATCCATTAATTTCATAGGCAAAACTAAAAATCAAAATGCTTAAAGTTTAAAATTTACTTGAAACGCATCTAATACAGTAAGGTTTTCAAGAGCAACACTTTCTCCTTCATGGTGATGAATATATACAGCTCTCTGTGATACTGTAAGTGTTTTCTGTGAATACAGAGCAAAGCAAACAAAGAGCAGGTTGGCCACAAAATACATAAACCAGGGAATGCTCTCTCATACCTTACATAGAATATTTAATATGAATTCTCAGACTGGCAGAGAATATGATGCAAGGCTAAGTTGCTTTCATCACCGAGGATTAGACAATTTGTTTTAGCTGGAGCAAAAATCTCATTCTTGTTTAATTCATTAGCATTTAGCTAAAATAAATTAACATAACATAACGATAATATTAAATAAAACCAAAGGAAAAACAGTGAATGCACAGAATATTCTAAGGAGCAATCTCTATCCCAGAATAAATACCTAACTCGTTTTCTGAATTTTGTCTCATTTAGCTACTTAAAAACTGTTTATTAATTTATCTATAGTCATACTATTTCAGATTTCCAATAGATTCTAGATATATAACACCCTGATTCCCTTCTGTTCTATTATGATTTGTTCTGCCATCACCCACATCTCTGCCCTATCAACTGGTTCACCCAATATTGTTTTATAGTAGGTTGGTGTTAATATTAATGGAGAATTCATTTTTCCCCACACTGTGGGGAAAAAAAGAGGTATAAAGCACATAAAACATATAATCCAAAAGTAAAAATAGCTCTCTATACAAGAAGCTTTTTAAGAAGGATTTTGAGATTACTGGTTTATATCATTTGTACTCCCAGAGCTCATGACTCTAGCTGCATATGTAGTAGAAGATGTCCTAGTCAGCTATCATTGGGAAGAGAGGCCCCTTGGTCTTGCAAACTTTATATGCCCCAGTACAGGGGAATGCCAGGGCCAAGAAGTGGGAGTGGGTAGGTAGAGGAGCATAGCAGTGAGGAGGGTATAGGGAACTTTTGGGATAGCATTTGAAATGTAAATAAAGAAAATATTTAATAAAAAATAAAAAATTCAAAAAATAATAATAAAATAAAGAAAAGAAAAGAAAAAAGAAAAAAATCATTTGTATCTAAGGATTTTACAGTGAAACAATTTATTTCGGAATATATATATGCATATGCATATATGTTTGTATGTAATAATATATGCATATATATTTTGCATCGTATAAATTTATTTAGGAATATATGCATATATTCATAGAATAATATATTACACTCATGTATTCATGTATAATGTATTTATATACATGAACATATATGCTCAGTGTCACAATTTATTTAGGAATATGTTCACCTACATACAAACAGACACACAAATGTACACATCTATGTGCACATCTGAAAATGTATATACTCCTAAATATAACAACCTCAGTCTCCATAATGAAATTGCATGTGTGTTTTCAGGGCTGTCTATTTGATGTTGGATAATCAATTTATGTGCTTTTCTCAGAGGAAGATTATTTCTCCTTTTCTCACACTTCTTAGGCTTCTTGAAGTTCCAGTCCATGTGTCATGTTCTTTTCCTATGCACTGTTGTGGACTATTTAATTTGTCATCACTGCTTAGCTTCTGTCCAGGCAGTCATGTTCATGGGACATGTTGCACTTAGCTTCTGATTTTATGAGAAGCCCGCCTCACAGCTAACTTCCTAATCTGATAGCTCTTACTGTCTTCATGCAAGGCTTTCCTCAGTGTTCCATGAAATATAGGTATAAGTTGTTTTGTACATGTATACTTTGAGGATAAACTCCAATCCTGCAGTTTGATTTCTTAGAGTTTTCTATAATGTGGCCTCTTTCTTTTACAAAGCAAAATTTACCTGACAGAGTGCAATACTACTCTAGTCATTTATTTTTGTTTTATGCTGGCTTAATAAAGTGCTGGTGGCTATTTCTTTTGTAATAATCATTTTGTTAGTCTGATTTTTAGGTCTCAGAATGGAATGCAAGGTATCTGAAGTCTAGCATACATGTCTTTCTGCTACAGAAGTACAAATTACTTCTCTCTCAGTATAATTTAAGGCATTGTATATGAGACTACAATGCAGATTCCTACCTGATTTATTTACTTATTATATAATGTTACTGTATCCCTATTAGGATAGCTATTTAATTTTAAAAATTCTATTAGTGTAGGTCTTTTTCTTGTATGTATGTCTGTGTGGCAGTTATGAACCCTAGAGTTGAAGATACAGTTTGGGATGAGATAGGACCTGAACTTACATAATTTTTGCCTAATAATACTGGAATTTTAGTTGTATTGTTTATATAAATATAAGACAGATGAGCAAAATGAAAAGTTTTATGTGTAGTGATATTGTAAGTGAACTCTCTACTTTCTAATTCTTCAGGTTTTAGGCGAATGTTGATATAAGAAACTTTCTGCTACAAATTTGAATCTCCTAAACTCCCAGATGAAATTATTGCTCTGCTTTTCTCTTTTGTAAGCCAGTGATTCAACAATGATTACTGTGCTCTCACATTTATACAGAAGAGAACTGTAATACTAAAATTTGAAAACACCAATGCTACTTTATAGAATTGCATAGCAGATATCAAAACAAACATTTGGCTTATTCAAAGATATGATTTTAAAAAGTCATCTTTTCCCATGTTGAAAGCATCAAAAGAGTTTTAGTATTTTCATTTTACAGTATGACTATGTTGTAAGTTTGAATATATATTTACCTCCTAAGTACTAATTAAGATTAATATTATGAACAATAGTCAACTACAGTGAGTGGATATGCACTTCACTGTTTGAATCATTCTATGTACATACCTCTCTGAATAAAATACTTGTACTTTACTGTGTACAAGTTTGTAGAGTAAGATCACAACTGTTTTTTTCCTCAGCAGAAACCATGGCTTTATGAGATTATATAGCCATAAGCGCACTTAGGTTCATTACTCAGTTTTGGAACTGAAAGAAGTTGCTTGAAATAGGTAACAATTTTTACTGAGTATCTAGGTAGCAATAAAAGCCAAACCTACAAAATTAGCTTGAAGTTATTGCTTTTATTATTGCTAAAAGTTGAAAATCTCCTCTCTATATAATAATGACCAAATAGTACAACATAGCTATGTAATCAAATGAAATTCTTCAATAAGAAATAAAGCATACATTGTTTTATCACATTAAATATTTACAGATACATATTTTCAAATAAAAGATAAATTAAGTAAAATCACATGTATTGTTTGTATTAAATCATAACTGTTTCCATTTTATATCAAACTACAATTCATAATATATGTATAATATGTCTGTTAGTATCATATATAATTACTGGCCCAGAGAATGTTTTATAATTGATGTTACATTTAAATACAATTATCTATATATCCTTTAATATATGTCAACAAAAGTAAGTTTAATTCCAAACATTTTAGACAAAAGAAATTTCACACTTACTAAACAACTTTATTTAAATACTGCATTTAAAATTATTTAAAGACAGCATTTTCAACAAATGGTGCTGGAACAACTGGCAGTTATCATGCAGAAAAATGCGAATTGATCCATTCCTATCTCCTTGTACTAAGGTCAAATCTAAGTGGATTAAGGAACTCCACATAAAACAGAGACACTGAAACTTTTAGAGGAGAAAGTGGGGAAAGCCTCAAAGAGATGGGCACAGGGGAAAAATTCCTGAATAGAACAGCAATGGCTTGTGCTGTAAGATTGAGAATCAACAAATGGGACCTCATAAAATTGCAAAGCTTCTGTAAGGCAAAAGACACTGTCAATAAGACAAAAAGGCCACCAACAGATTGGGAAAGGATCTTTACCTATCCTAAATAAGATAGGGGACTAACATCCAATATATATATATATATATATAAAGAACTCAAGAAGGTAGACTCCAGAAAATCAAATAACCCCATTAAAAATGGGGCTCAGAGCTAAACAAAGAATTCTCACCTGAGGAATACCGAATGGCTGAGAAGCACCTGATAAAAATGTTCAGCATCCTTAATCATCAGGGAAATGCAAATCAAAACAACCCTGAGATTCCACCTCATACCAGTCAGAATGGCTAACATCAAAAATTCAGGTGACAACAGATGCTGGCAAGGATGTGGTGAAAGAGGAACACTCCTCCATTGTTCGTGGGAGTGCAAGCTTGTACAACCACTCTGGAAATCAGTCTGAAGGTTTCTCATAAAATTGGATATAGTACTACTGGAGGATGCAGCCATACCTCTCCTGGGCATATGCTCAGATGTTCCAACTTATAATAAGGACACATACTCCACTATATTCATAGTAGCCTTATTCATAATAGCCAGAAGCTGGAAAGAACCCAGATGTTTCTCAACAGAGAAATGGATACAGAAAATGTAGTACATTTATACAATGGAGTACTACTCAGCTATTAAAAACAATAAATTTATGAAATTCTTAGGCAAATGGATGGATCTGGAGGATATCTTCCTGAGTGAAGTAACCCAATCACAAAAGAACTCACATGATATGCACTCACTAATAAGCAGATGATAGCCCAGAAACTTAGAATATCCAAGATACAATGTGCAAAACACATGAAACTCAAGAAGAAGGAAGACCGAAGTGTGGATAATTCGTTCCTCCTTTGCTATGTCCACTCTAGTGCAGTCTGCTTGGTAGGCGTAAGGGTCAAAGAAACTATGCCTCCTGGAACCTTGGCATTCTTATAACTCATATACTAAACCCTGTCCCCGCTTTAGTCTGGTGTATGAATTCATGTGTTCTCTTTCAGTATTGTTTTATTATAAGTACCTTTAAGGATTGATTTTTGACATTGCTAAGTCTCCACCGATGTTCCAATGGTTCCTAGAAAATCCTTGAATCCAACAGTGAGCTTGGAATTCAGTAAGCATGTTAGCTATTCAGTAACATTCAAATTCACTTCTCACTGATAAGTAGATATTAGCCCAGAAACCTAGAATACCCAAGATACAACTTCCAAAACACAAGAAAATCAAGAAGGAAGACCAACGCGTGGATACTTCATTCCTCCCTAGAATACGGAATAAAATATCCATGGAAGGAGTTGCAGAGACAAAGTTTGGAGCTAAGAAGAAAGGATGGACCATCTAGCAACTCCCCCACCCGGGGATCTATTCCATAATCAGCCACCAAACACAGACACTATTGCATAAGGCAGCAAGATTTTGCTGAAGGGACCCTGATATAATTGTCTCCTGTGAGGCTTTGAGAAGATCATATGTCCCAGTACAGGAGAATGCCAGAGCCAGAAAGCAGGAGTGGGTGGGTAGAGGAGCAGGGGGGGTATAGGGGACTTTCAGGATAGTATTTGAAATGTAAATGAAGAAAATATCTAATTAAAAATACGTTTAAAATGTTTTCAAGTTACTGATGTTAATTTGTTCTAAATATTGATTTGATATTTTTACATTGCCATTAAATAACAGTGTTTTAAAATTTGTTATGATATAAAAAAATAGCCATCTAACATCAAGAGGGCATGATAATGGTACTCTGAAAATTATATTTATTTGATACATATACATGTATATGTTACTTTCAATCTCCATTTTTCTTTACTAATAACTTTGTTCATTAAATAGGTAAACTTTTTTACAATACTTTTTAAAACTCATCTGTATTCTATCCTTTGAGGTGTGTCTTAATCAGGGTTTCTATTCCTGCACAAACATCATGACCAAGAAGCAGTTGGGGAGGAAAGGGTTTATTTAGCTTACACTTCCATATTGCTGTTTATCACTAAGGAAGTCAGGACTGGAACTCAAGCAGGTCATGAAGCAGGAGCTGATGCAGAGGCCATGGAGGGATGTTCTTTACTGGCTTACTTCCCCTGGCTTGCTCGCCTGTTCTCTTATAGGACCCGAGACTACCAGCCCTGAGATGGTCTCTCCCCCTTGATCACTAATTGAGACAATGACCCACAGATGGATCTCATGGAGGCATTTCCCCAACTGAATCTCCTTACTTTGTAATAACTTCAGCTTGTGTCATGTTGACACAAAACTAGCCAGTATAGTGTGTAATTGCTTTACCAAGTAATTATTGCTTTGGTAAAAATATCTCTACTTATTTTTATGCAACTTATGAGTTACTGATGCTGTATATTAATTATAGATTTGTCTGTTACAAATATTAGATCAATATTTTAAAAATCTTCACTGTGAACAGAATACATGCTGTTTATGTTTCTATATCCCTGGGAAAATTATGATACTAAGTTTGTGTTAAAAAGATATTTAGAATCTTTCTTTTTATTATTCATTAGTAAATATTTCCTTTATTTTAGTTCTATCCCATATGAAGAACATTTATTTAGAATATTTGTTACATCATGTCTATGTTCTCAAATGTATAATATTTAATGAATATTCAATTTTTCCTTGTGTTCATTATAAATGAGAGGGTCCCAACCCACAGTTTCTATAGGATAAACAAATCTTCTTGAGTGCCCTGTTTTTCATTCGTGTACAGGTAACCTCTCACTTTCATGACAATAGCAGAGAAAGTTGTAAGTTTGTACAGAAGAGATTCCTCTGTTACCCAAATATGCTCATTAGATATTACTGTGTATCTATTATCAGTTGTGCCAAACTTAGTCCTTGATTTTCTATACAAAATTAGAAACTAAGGATGCAGTCTGTACTATTAGTGGGAAGAGGAAAAAAGATCTTAAGGGAAGGGGAACATTAGAATATAGGTGATTTAAGGAGGAAAAGCAAAACTATGAGTTGAGTTAAAAGATTTTAATGAGGAAAATTACTGGTGGCTAGGGCATGGATGGGATTGGAAAATGGCTTCATTAGTGGTTCATTGCTGTGAAGAAACACCTTTACCAAGGCAACTCTTATAAAAGAAAATATTTAATTGTGGATGTCTTACAGTTTTAGAGGTTCAGTCCATTATCATCATGGTAGAAAGCATGGCAGCATGCAGGCAGACATGGCGAGGGAAGAGCCAAGAGTTCTATGTCTTGATTTAAAGGAAAACATGGGATACTCTTCTGCAGGCAGCCAGAAAGAGGGTCCTGTATGCAAACTTTCTAGGAGAAGGCTTCCTTCTGACATGGGTTGAGCTTGAGCATAGAATCTCAAAGCCTACCACTCAGTGATTCACTTTGTCTCACAAGGTCATAACTGTTCCAACAAGGCAACACTTACTAATAGGGCCACTTCCTACTGGCCAAGCATATTCAAACAACATTATAACATTCAATTCCCTGAGCCTCACAGGCTTCTTAAAATATCTGAGTCTATGGGAGCTGTACCTAGTCATAGTATAATTCAAAATATAGTCCCAAAACATCGTAGTTAGGATATACCATGAAAACCAAAAAAAAAAAAAAAAAAAAAAAAAAAAAGCAAAACTAAAAACCAGCTAGGTAAGCGCCAAATTCTGTATCTCCATGTCTGATGTCAAAATGCTCTTCAAATCTCCAACTCTTTGCAGCTTTGTTGAGTGTAACACAATTCTTTCTAGTTGGATGATTTAACTCCCTGTTAGCAGCTTCCCTCAACAATTATGCCAGGCTCGGGGATCTCAAATATCTTGAGGTTCCAAGGCAACTTCAAAGTTACAAATTCTTGTTCCAATGTCTAAGATCCACTCATGATCTTATGAGCTTTTCCAAAGGGTCACAGCAACAGCTCTACCCTCTGTGGCATTCTAGGGGTATTTGACTCTACTTAATTGATGCTGCTGTTCTTGGTGGTCATAACTTAGGACTGGCATCTCAAATTTTCTGGAATCTTCTGCTACAAGAAGGCTCTCTTCACAGAGCCAAGCCTCAACTTCTTGGCATAACCGTTCAGTTCTGGGCTGTCAACTATGACTGAAGCTGCACCTTCACCAATGACCTTTCTTGGCCTCTCACTTTTCCAAGTCTCAAGTGTTCTCCATGATATCTTCCTGCTTTCAAAACCAGTACCAATTGAGTGATTCTTACATTATACCAAGGCCAGTTGCAGCACCAGATACAACCTTGGGATTCTATGGAATATAGCTTCTTTGTTCTCTCTGAAAACACTTCCTAGAAGATTTAACCTCAGTGGTTCTGGTCTCTACTTAATCACTGCTAATTTCTTAGCTCTAGTAAATTAGCATCAATTGTCCCAGTAGTCTCTTCTATTCTGGACTAGAGCAACAGGGCTGATGCTGCTGAGTCCTGCTACTTCCAGGGGCTGAAACATTGCACATCTTGTTCTAGTACATTATTGCCAGGTTTCTGTTTTCCAGCTCCTTCACTGACTAAGCTTGCCTATCTTAGAACTTGCTGTGTAGATTGATCTTAAATTCAGAGATCTGCATGGCTCTGTCTCCTGAGTGTTGGGATTAAAGATGTGTACTACTTCAGCTTTTTTCTACTTGGAATTTGCTCTGTACCTGGCTGGCCTTGAACTCATAGATATGTCTGCCTCTATTTACTGGGTTATACTACCATACCTAAAACTAAGCTTTTCATAGACTCTGTTCCCTAAGATTCAGATCTAAAGACTATGTGCTCCACTTCTGGATTGCAGTACATTTCAGAGTAAAAGTATAAATAAAAACAGTAACTAGGTAATAATGTCTAACATGATATAACTATTCCTTGTTCAGTTGCATTCAATATAAGCAATAACTTATCTTCCACAGTTTCACTATTCCCTTAATCTGTTTATCTGCTTGAATGTGGGATTTTTCTCAACTCCACTTCTTGGTGACCCTTTATTCTTTGAACCATACATTTTGTATGGTTCCCTTTCAAAGCTTGCTACACTTGATCAAAAATGTTCTTCATGAGTGTAACTATAGAACAAAGTCTCTGCTGAGCTTCTAAGGCTTCCATTCTCAGAGCAATTCATAAAAATCTCTTTATGTTAGCCTCAGGTAGACTTTTTAGGGAAAAGCAAAAAGCAGGAACATTTTTCACCAAAATATGCCCCAAGAACAGTATCTAGGACACGTACTGAAATTCTTGTCCATAAAAACCTCTTGTGCCAGGTCTGCAGAGTTGAAATCACACTCAGACCAATATCTTCCATATTTTCACTAGGGTAGCCTATCAAGCCCCACTTAAAGCATTCTGTGGCTTTCCATATCCAAACATAAGCTTGGTCAGGTCTGTCACAGCAATACCTTAATCTTGGTACCAACTTCTGTCTTAGAAGGGTTCCATTGCTATGAAGAAATATCAAGACCAAGGCAACTCTTTTTTTTTTTTTTTTTTTGGTTTTTAGAGACAGGGTTTCTCTGTGTAGCCATAGCTTTCCTTGGAGCTCATTCTGTAGACTAGGCTGGCCTCGAACTCAGAAATCCACCTGGCTCTGCCTCCCAAATGCTGGGATTAAAGGCATGTACCATCACTGCCTGGCCCAAGGCAACTCTTAAAAGAGACAACATTTAAGTAGGGTTGGTTTACAGGTTCAGAGGTTTACTCCAATATCATCAAGGTGGATGTATAGCAGCATCAAGGCAGGCCTGGCACTGGAGAACCTGAGAGTTTTACATCTTGTTCCAAAGGAAAACAAAAGAAGATTGACTTTTCAGGCAGCTGAGAGGAGGGCCATAAAACTCACATCCAAAGTGAAACACTTCTTCAAGGCCACACCTACTCCAATAATGCCACACTTGCCTATAGTGCCACTTCCTGGCTCAAGTAGTACATTCAAACCACCACATCAGTTTACATATACATTGTTCATCCCTGTGTTATATACTCCCACATCTCTAGTTACCATCATCCCATGAAATATATTTTGGTAAGTTGTATGTAAGGGTTTTTTTTTTGTTTGTTTGTTTTTTATTCTTTTTTCTGGACCATATCATGCTATGCAGACATTTAACTTCATCTCTAATCACCCTTTGAATTGGATAGTTTTCTATCAACTTGACCTAAGTTAAAGTTATTTGAGAGAACAGAACCTCAATTAAAAAAATATAACTTCATAAGTTCAGGATGTAGTTAGTTCTCTATGGAATTTTTGTAATTAGTGATTTATGGGGAAGAGCCCAGCCCTTGTGGTTGGTGCTATCCCTGGGCTAGTGATCCTGGGTTATATGAGAAAGCAAGCTGAGCCAGCAATAAGGAGCAAGTCACTAAGCGGGAGCCCTCCATAACCTCTGCATCATATCCTGCCTCCAGGCTCCTTCCCTGCTTGACTTCTTGCCCACACTGCCTTTGAAGATGAACTGTGATATGGAACTATGAACAAAATAAACCCTCTTTTTCCTAACTTCCTTTCAGTCATGATTTGTCATTCCAACAATAGAAATCCTAACTAATTTTGGGTTTAAATGCTGTATTTTTATTGCTTACAAGTCATAAAAATCACCTGTATATTTACTTTTTGATATAAGTGTAGAATTTTAGTACCATCTTTCATCACTTTGAATTCATATCTAAAGGTAATGATGCTTGTTTAGTTTACTGTTGTATTTCTCAGTACATACTTAATTTATCTCCCCTTTTATAAAACATAATAGTCTAGCAAACATTTGTTGGATAACTCTGAAGCAGTTGTCATATTTCCTTTTATTTTTAACATAATTAATAATTTATCAATATATTTTCAAAATTTTATTCAGACACATAATAAATTTTCACCAAATCACTTCCCTTTCCTGTACTTCATTTTTATCCTTATCTTCTCCATTATTTTTCCATCCCAATTTTATTTGCATTTCTCTATTAACATTTTCTTCTCAGTGTTAATGCTTTTAGAGTTAGTATTATAAATAAGAATGTCTGTAATGGCTATTCCTGGTTATCAATTTGACTACATCTGGCATGAATTACAATCCAGAAATGATCTAGATCCAGACCTTGAGGCTGTAAGACGAAAATTTCTAACCTGGATCTTGACATGGAGATCTTGACGGAGAGTGGCCATAAAAAGCTTAGGCCCAGGCAAGGCACTACTTATTTTTAATCCCAGGAGAAAGAGGCAAGCAGATATCTGAGTTCAAGGTCAGCCTGGGACAAATTATGTTCTAGATCCAGGCATGGTGGTACATACCTGTAATCTGGGACATACCTTCTGTTGGAGGCCTACATAAGGACATTAGAAAAAGGAAGAAGCTCTTTTCAACTGCTTTCACTTTCTTGCCAGCACATCTGTTGCAACCTACTTCTACAGAAGACCAGCTAAAACAACTAGCCTTGAGGTACTGAGCAACTACAAGATTCTTGGACTTCCCATTCATTAGACCATTGTTGGGTTAGATGGAATTCAGACTAAGTCATTAAAATAAATTCCCTTAATATATACAGACAATCTCTAAATTCTGTGACTCTAGAGAATCCTGACTAATACAATGTCCAACTGTGATTCTTTCTCCCAGCTGTCTGTACATTCTCACTGTTTTATTTTGAAAATGGTTAGAGCCAAGTTGTGGTGGCGTACGCATTTAATCCCAGCACTTGGGAGGCAGAGGCAGGTGGATTTCTGAGTTTGAGGCCAGCCTGGTCTACAAAGTGAGTTCCAGGACATCCAGGGCTATACAGAGAAACCGTTTCTCGAAAAACCACCACCACCACCACCACCACCACTACCACCACCACCACCACCACCACCACCAACAACAACAACAAATTGTTAGAAAAAAGACTATACTACATTTAATGAGTAACATAACCTGAAACCTTACCATATACTCTCTTCCATCATCAACTTTCTTAAGAAAATTTCTATTTAAATATAAAAGAAGAGTTAACAGGGTTACACACACAACTCCATGTCAGAACACTAGTATAGCATGTTAAAATACATGAGTTCAATACCCATTCCAAAAACAAGAAATGAGAAACCAAACAAGTAAAAAAATCTAAAAATTAGAATAATTGCCATTTTGCAGGATTAAAAGCTAGCTAGATATGTGACATACATAGTTTGAATCTTCCACTTATATTATCCTGTGAACAATGGTATGCATTTGTCTGTTGAATTCTAACTGCTATAGCTAAAAAATGTAAGATTATGTGCCAATATCTGACCAATGGTCAGAAATTCTGATTCATTTAGAATTACAAAGTTTATCAGATGTGTATCATCACAAGTGTTTTATTACTTGGATTTTATCTGATATTCTTATCTGTTAAAATCACAGATTTTAGAGAATGGATTGATAGAACACTGTAGTGCTATGGTTGTTTTCAGTTATGTTATACAAGAATAAGAATAAGCCTCATGGGTGAAGGTAGAGGTCTGATCCCCAGTGTGCAAGCATAGGGGCCCTACACAAAACCATCCCTTGGGCTCATCACCCAGAGAGGTCTTGGCCAGCTCCCGTGTCGTTTTTGCTGGGGGAAGGGAACTAGGACACTGAACCTTCATGCAATCAGACATGCCTTCCACAGGATGCCAACAGCAAGCTATCCTCTGTGCAGTGCTTAGCCTCGCAACCCACGGCATAACGCAGCATTATTTCTTTTAGAGCGGCAAACCGAATCTGAGGAGATTGTCCCGCCTCCACTGCAGCAAAAGCCTACGCTACCATGGCGAAACTACGGGCCTGCCCATGCTGCACCTAACACATGTCCCAAACACACAACACACACACACTATAACAAGCATACATCCCAGGGCTCTCATCCCCACTCATCTTCCCTGAAGCAAGGGATAGATAGCCAGAGGGGCTATCTCTTTAAGGGGAATTCAGGGATCAAAAAGGCATGGAAAAATTTGAACGTCATGTCGAGCTGGTATCGGCTTCTGGAACACTGAAAGGATCTCCCATCTCGGCTCCATCGTTTGTGCTTGTGGGATCATCCACCACATCCACAGGGGCAACTGGATCAGGAGCCTCATTCTTGCAGCGTCTCACCAACCTCCCCTGCACCCAAAGAGGTTCCATCTGGTCCTGTGGAAACACACAAACAGACCCTCTCGCCCACGTCAACACCTGATCTGGTCGATCCCCAGGGGGGATGGACACAATACCTCATGGTGATGAGACCATAACCTCGATCACCTGTGTGTCCATGTGGGGAGTCAATATGAGAGTCAAGTTTTCACTAACTTCCCCTCTGATAGGCAATGATTTCCATGCCCTTATAGCAATCTGATTCACCTGCTCATCCAGGCCCTGCAGTATGCTCTCCATCCTCTGGGCACTCCTCTCTCGGCTCTCCTTCATCTTCCTCTGCTTTCTTCTCCTACTCCTCCTCTGACGCTGCTGCCTCCTCACACTCTCCTTTTCTTCCTCATCCTCATCTTCCACTATTTTGATAGCCTCCTCCTTCCTCTTCGGACCAACTAACATCTGGGGCCCCCACCCTCCTAAGCTACAGGTTTCTAGGGCCTTCTCTCTGAGGCTGCTGGGCTCTGCAACCTGAAAGTCAATTGCCAGGCTTCCCCCAGAGATTTCTGAAGATGGGCCACCATACAGGCCACCAATTGTAGTATCTGCTCTCGAACCCTGGGCCTCTCACTCTTTTATACTCTCAGTTCCCATCCACGCACAGCAGGCCACGCCACCTCACCAGGCATGCAGCTTCAGGTAATCAGGGCAGCAGGGGCATATCTCCATCAAAATGGATTCAGAACTCTTCAGCTGGGGAACAGGGGTAATAAAGTGTTCCTGTAAAACAGACTGCTGAGAAGGATCCGGCGTGGATTCAGAACTCTTCAGCTGGGGAACGGTGGTAATGAAGTGTTCTTGCAACACAGACTGTTGAGAAGGATTCAACTGCGTGGATTCAGAACTCTTCAGCTTGGGAACAGGGGTACCCGTAAGTAAAAGGAAATTAATGTGAGTCTCTGAAAGGTATGCTTTCTTACGCAGTAGATCCGGTAATTGTCGTTGGGGTTGTGTTGCTTGCTTTCTTTCTTAGCCTTGATATTATGCTATTGCCTTAATTTTTCATCACCCTGGACACAAGTGTATCTGCTGGGGTAGCTCTGCAGACACATAAGATCATAAAGCAAGTGTAGATAAACTTGTGGATCGACCTTGGGGCTAAGAACCTCACGTAGATAAGTGAGTACCTCAAGGACGCTTTATCCAGGACAAGAAATGTGAGCTAGCTGTTAAGGAAGGGCAATGACTTTTGCAGGAGCACCAGGGAAGCATATCAGAAACAGAGAGAAATGAAAAAGAAGGCACGCGCAGAAAAATAAGTAAAAAAAAAAAAAAAGTTATTTTAGAGCTCTCCTAGGGACAGAAGAAAAACGGGAGACGTCCTGCTCTGGCCCCTATGGAGATATTTTTAGCTTTGGATAGGATATTTGTGTCCCTTTGAGACCCCAAGTTTTATTCCTTGTCTGTCTATTGTCTGTTTTTGGTCTATGATTATTGTTTTGTGTTTCATGTTGAAAAATATAATTGCTTAAAACTTTATCTGCTGGCTGTCCATCCTTTAACTTGTTTGAAAAGCAGCCTCAATTTGCACAGCAGAAAGTGATAAAAGCACTGGGGCTGGAGAGATGGCTCAGTGGTTAAGAGCACAGACTGCTCTTCCAGGGGTCATGAGTTCAATTCCCAGCAACCACATGGTGGCTCACAACCAACAGTAATGGGATGTGCTGCCCTCCTCTGATGTGTCTGAAGAGAGCAGTGGTGTACCAGGATACCTGTGAATCCATTTTGATGGAGATATGCCCCTGCTGCCCTGATTAGCTGAAGCTGCGTGTCTGGTGAGGTGGCATGGCCTGCTGTGCTTGGATGGGAACTGAGAGTATAAAAGAGTGAGAGGCCCAGGGTTCGAGAGCAACAACCCGGGACAAGAAACATCTTCAGGCACGAGCAAAGAACCCCTGCTACAGGGAGGATTCAGAACTGCATCACGGAGAAGGAGCGGTTAATAAAGGTTCCCGTAAAACAGACTGCTGAGAAGGATCTGGCATGGATTCAGAACTCTTCAGCTGGAGAACGGTACTGGTAAGTCTCCCAAATTGATCCCCGGGTTAAAGTGGGATATTTTTAAGAGAAAGAAGAAAGATGAAGACTGAATAAACTGCTGTTAGAAGGACTGGTGGTCGTGTCATTCTTGCTGGTCGAGAGCGGACGCAACAATTGGTGGCCCATACTGGGACCGGACTCCCCCACTGAGTTCAGAACTTTCAGCAGTCAGTGGTTGATGGCAGGGTAAGTTCATGGTGAGTGAAACTTGAGACCCCAGGAGTTTGGGAAGGACCTCGGATAAAATAGAGGCAAATATAAAGTTGCCAGGAAGCAGGCACAAAGTAATGATAAGATTCCCGGATTTCGGCACCATTTCTTACATGTGCTCAACTGGCCAGGAAGAAAGACGCTGCAACAGGATCCTTCTGCACATGTTTATTCAGTCCTGTTTCTTCTTGTTTATATCTCCCTTGTTTATATTTCCCTTGTTTATATCTCCCTTGTTTATATCTCCCTTGTTTATATATCTCCCCCGAACCCTGGGCCTCTCACTCTTTTATACTCTCAGTTCCCATCCAAACACAGCAGGCCACACCGCCTCACCAGGCAAGCAGCTTTAGCTAATCAGGGCAGCAGGGGCATATCTCCATCAAAATGGATTCACCAGTATCCTGGTACACCTGCACAGCTCTCAAGATGTTTGTGGCTTTTATGAGGAAGTCAGGTGCAAGTCATATGACTTATCTGCAGTCCCTGGCGCCTTTGGGACTGCTGCCACACCCGCTCCTCACACTAACCTCCTTCCAGTCTGCTTGAGATGGATCCCTAGACAGCGCTCTGTAGATACCCCTTGTCTCAGTAGTTCTCTTGATTACCTTTTATCTTGAGACAGCTCCCTTATTTTAGAAAAAAATTCTAAAATTCTAAAAATTCTAAAAATTCTGTGTTTGCTCACCAAACAGTTCTCTCTGGGTAGCTCTCTCTTGCAGACCAAAGCCTAGACTTTTTATTTACAAACCAGTTCAGAGATTTACTTCATGTTTCCTTTTGTTTATCCCATGAATTGGAATTTTATGGTCTTAGTCCCTGATTCTTAGAAAAAGACAGCAAGTATTTTTTTTTTCCCATAGCAAGAAATATAGGGCTCAACCTGCCTTTCTAAACACAGATAATAATCCTGCCACTGTTTCTGGGTTTATACTCTATCCCCGGTGACCTTGAAGGTCTTTATCTCCTTCCTTAATATCACTCTCACAAGCATGTTCATAGTGCAACTGCCTCTGTTCCTTTAGGTCTAGGAATCCCTTTATACAATTCTTATTGCATCATTATATTTGGCATAATTGAGAAATCATACATTCTTGAACTCATGTTTTCAGAGTTCTTTCCTACATCCTCAATGACTGCCCTAAAGGTCACAGCAATTATCATTTTGCTAAAGTTATTAGACACACCTCCTGGACTCATGCAGATTCTAATTATCATGTGGACATTAACCTTGGCAGGGAGAACATCCCGTGATAACATTGTTAGTGAGAATATTTTCCAAAGGAGGAACATAAAGTAAATTATACAAACACACCTTAGGCCTAGCAACCATCAACACTCTTCGAGGTCCCCAGCTTGCGTGCTCTGCTACAGAGGTAGGAAAATTTTCATGCTATCCCTTGTATGGTCATGCAGGACTGGGCGACATATGCATCAAAATATTAGCTAAGATCATGTGCCCCAGTACAGAGGAACACCAGGGCCAGGAAATGAGTGGGTTGGGGAGCAGGGCAGTGAGAGAATATAGGGGGTTTTGCGGATAGCATTTGAAATGTAAATGAAGAAAATAACTAATAAAAAAGAAAAAAAAATATCAGTTAAGTACATAAGAATGTGCTTTTAAGGCAGTAACTCAAGAACTAAATAAGTGCAGTTATATTTCATTATACAACTTAAGTTTTAATTAAAGCTGGTTTTATAATGTAAACCTACATATTCCACATCATCAATACTTCTGCACATGGTCATCAGCTGCCAAACAAAGTGGGGATGGAAACATATTACTAAAATTAGTGAAAAATATCAAGATCAATTAAAATATTTATTGGATTATCAGCTAAGGAGGAAGTAGGTGCCAAAATAAATCCTTATATAATAGGAGAATTTTATCATTACTAATTCTTCTTTATAAATAGGAAGGGTTTATCACCAGTCTCATGGAATCCAAAACACGAAGTTAATTATGGCACAGATCCATGTTTCTTCAAAAACTGTGAAATTGAATATACGCAAAGTATGTTCTTAAGTAGATTGAATTAAAAAAAAAAAACTATAGTTTATTTTACTCTGTTCTTTGACTAGGAAAGTTTATTAGAAGGCAAAAGAGAAATTCCTTGAAAAAAATGCATGGCTCTTGAAAAGAATGTTAGATAATTTCCTTTTCCAAATCAATTATCAGCAAAACTGAATGTACAGATCATACACTCTCTTCTCGAGTATATGTTCTATTAGTACCTGAGACATGAAAGTAAACTCATCCTGGCCAGTGCATCTTCTTGGACATATAAATACAGTAAAAAAAAAAAAAAAGAACCATGGAGGATAAGGGGAGAAACATCCTTAGAAAGTATAGCAGATCTCAGGTGCTATGGAGAAAATAAGGAGAAATATGAAGAGGACAAATAAGTAGAAAAGAAGAAGGACAATATAGAGATAGAGGTTGGATGATAAAATTTGAAACGTCAAGGATGCTTGAAAATGCTAATTATAGAAGAATTGGCACAAAGCTTGTACAAACCAGAGGCCCAGTTTGCTAGCTGATATATAATGTCCCTTGGCACAGAAAGAAAAATACATCTATAAAACTACACATGTATTGTGATATGAAAGAAAGCACTATATTGACACCAACTGACATGCTACTTTGGACAAAGAAAGCTATAGATGTCCCCAATGCCTATAAGATGTACTTTTGTTTGATATTTGCTGAGAGACAGAGACCTAGTTTCTGTCTGGGACTATTGCCTACATAGGTTCTCCCAAACAAATGGTCAGTACTGAACACATGCACATATAATCAATGCAAAGTGGACTCAGGAAGACATATGCTAATATGAGTGAGTTTGTGTGTATTTATGTGTATGTATGTACTTGTGTGTGTGTGTGTGCTATTATAAAAGGAAAAGCACTGTAAAAACATAATATGAGCTTCTTTAAAATATATATTAACGCACACTTCTATAAACACATACACACATATTTATATATATGATTCAGTTATGTTATATGAGGTGATAATATATCAAAGAACCATAGATTATCTAGAAATTCCCAGTGCCTGGCATAAGAAACCTCTTCTTTTCTTGTCAGAAGATTCATGGGACTTCTAAAATAATTTAGCTCACTGCTGTTGGCCTTGATGCCTCCTAGAACTTGAAGATCCCTATTCCTGAAGTCACTGCACACTTCAGACACAGCTGTGAAGCCCATGAACCACAACAATTCTAGATACAGCAAAACATCCATAATGATTTAATTATGACATTTTCATCTTGGGAATAAATGATAACTTTTACCTTCAATTTAAAATTCATGTAATAGGCAAAAATTCTCATCTAGTACTGAAAATTAATTAAATTTCTCTGGCCAGATGAATCATAGATTTTAGAGTGATATCTACTACTGTCATTCTCCCAAGGTAATATTATTTCAGATTATATTCAAAATATGGTTGCTATTACTAACTGAGAATTATAGCCCATCCCTTCTTCAAACAACCTTCTGTTTGCAGACAGAGGCTACTATAGAAATAAACTACTGGACAAAATGCAGAGAATAATCAATCATTGGTCTGCTAGCCAAAAGCCCTTATACATAAGGCTGAGGACATTGATGAAGAGGGAGCACAAACGTTTGTTTAAGAGGCAGAGGTTCAGAGCATCTTCAAGAGTGTCTTCTCTATATGGCAGGGAATCTGCACAAATTAAATCTCACAAATATGGTTCTCTAAACAAGAGCACCAGTCAACATGCCAAAACAGATAAGGGAAGTTTTACAAGCCTGAACTCTCAGTGAAGAGCTACAAGCAATCAATGGTTGCTGAGTGAAAGAGAATAAATCTCTGGTGTGGGTGAAGTTATTCAATCCCAAGTGGTCAGCATTAAATCCTTGTACATAAGAAGAGCCATAAATAATCCTCTCTCTCTCTCTCTCTCTCTCTCTCTCTCTCTCTCTCTCTCTCTCTCTCTCTCTCTCTCTCTCTCTCTCTCTTTCTCTGTGCATCAAGCCTGATCATACACAAACATAGGCACACACACACAAACACAAAATCATATTTGTGTTTTGTACTAAAACTGTTTAAAGAAGAATGGAAAGGAGAAGTGAGGGGACATAGGAAGTGTCTTCTGCTTTATCTATATACTCACATGTTGGATTTCAACTTTCATGGACCTATCCAGATCTGTCTGTGAGACCTGGGATTTGAGTACCTTAAAGAATGGGTTGGATTACAGTTTAATGATACAGACAACTTTACTTGAATTTCAGTGCACTTTTATACACAGACATAACAAGAAAGCAATGAGTGAAGGGAGGCTGTTTGAGTTTAGAAAAACATGAACAGAAAAGCATGTAAATAAATGCCAGTAAGTACATATTAAATATTAATAGAGCAGGCCATTCCTAGAACTTTCTCATGACAGAACAATTTGAAGACAATTGCCTGTAATGTACTATAGATTACATCTGGGGAAGCCCAAACAAGGGAGAAGTTTCTATTTAGAATCAGATCAGGAAGGGATATATCCAGTTAGAATAAGCATGTATTATAAAATGAATGTAAACATTTAGTTCATATTTCTAAGGATGATGATATTTGGTGTTTATTATTTCTATTTTCAAGCTTTTGATAGTACACTGAAAATCATGACAATATATGTTTATACTGAAATGTGGTTAGGGGCCCTTTAATCTGGAGATCCTGTAAAAGCCCACACAAGCAGGCTCTTCATAGCTCACTAACTACCTCGTGGCTTTCAACTGACTTGACAATAAGACTACAAGACACGTCTGGAATACCATTCTCTTCCTGTAGACCGTGCTGATTCTTTTTCTTTTATTCTTCCTTTTTTCCTTTCTATAGAACATTTTTAAAGGTTCAGCTGCTACCAGCTAAATTATCAATAATTTAAGTCAAAAGAATTGTTGCTATCTCTGAATCAAATGCTTCTTCCCAATTGTCACTGTAACCCACAAAACTTCGATTTATCATTTATATTTTAGGTCAGTGTGACAATATCCAGCACATTCTCCCTGATCACAATACGCTACTTGCTTTTTCATCTACTAACTTTGTCACTATTGACGATAGTCACATGGCAACCAGCATTTGATGCTTTGTTGGCTGACTTTCTAAACATTATTTTATCTTCCATTATTAAGCGAAGACCTTACGATTGACAAAGGTCTACTCTTTTCTTCTTTTCCAGCAATTCTCTTAGCTTAACCATTTGAACATGATTGTTTAATGAATTATACTCATCGAATTTCAATCACACATTTTTAAAGTAACCCCAAAAAGGACAGTAAGGCACTGAACAATTCAAATGATTCACAGAGGTAAATCTTCTGTTTCAGCAGACAAACGTCTTGAGTTCAAAGCCCCACTGAGCAAAGATGCTTGAGTGGAGGAATAGCCATTGCCTGAAGCACAGAGCAAGATAAAAATGTTATTTTTCAACTGTATAATTGATAGTTTCATATAGCTTAAATATGTGGTGCTTTAATAAACTTTAATATTGACATTTTTTTGTCATTTTTACTTTGTCTGATAGGTATAGGTCTGATAAGTATAGGTTACAAACAATGTTGATGGCATTTTTTTAGGCCATAATAGCTTTTAAGATTAAGACTCCATTATATTCATAAAATCATGAATCATATTAATTTTGCCTATAATCTAAATTTATAAATAGAATTAACATTATAAAAAAATACCATTTTAATAATGCTAACTAAAATGACAAGGGTATAAATATATTTTCACTTTTTTAATATAAACCACATACTCTGTGTGTTACATATGCTGTTTTAGAGACAGTAAAAGAGATAATACCTTGTTGAGAGCATCCTGACATTTGCTTATAAACCGAATATTAAAAGCACAAAGGAAAACTTGCTTGGACCTTTCAAGACCAGCACATAGTCTTACACGCGTTCTCGCGACCGGCCAAGAAGAACGCAACAAACCGGAATCTTCTGCAGCAAAAGCTTTATTGCTTACATCTTCAGGAGCCAGAGAGCAAGAGAGCAAGAGCTTTATTGCTTACATCTTCAGGAACAAGAGAGCAAGAGCAAGAGAGCAAGAGAGAGAATGGCGAAACCCCGTCCCTTTTAAGGAGAATTATCCTCCGCCTAGGACGTGTCACTTCCTGATTGGCTGCAGCCCATCGGCCGAGTTGTCGTCACGGGGAAGGCAGAGCACATGGAGTGGAGAACTACCCTTGGCACATGCGCAAATTATTTGTTTACCACTTAGAACACAGGATGTCAGTGCCATCTTGCAACGGCGAATGTGAGGGTGGCTCCCCACAACATAGTTTATCATTCTTTGTGATAGCATAGCTAACTGCAGATATTTCTCTCTCTTTGCCCCCATCCCCAGTGAACTAATCAGATACTAGTGGAACAAACACCCTGCTAGTCCGTGCCTATGCCTAAGTCTCAGCTTCCAATACCTAGAATTGCAGTGGCCACTACGGAAATGGAGAAGATTTGTATTGTCCTCTGGAGAAGTTGGCAGAGATAAAGGGTATGTCACATCAGAGTTTTAGAAGATCAGAGGGAATGATGGATGTCTGCAGCTAGCCTCCAGTTTCCCTGGCATGAGCCTACCTGGAGCCCACAGTGGCCACACTGGTCAGAATTCCATAAGCTTATCCTATGAGGCAATATACAGTTACTACACTGTCCCAAGAATCAGACAGAGTAACAGAAACTAATGATCAAGAAAACCACACAACAATGCCAAAATCTGATATGAGCACCTAGAATTATAGTATTGCCACACCTAGATTATTAGACGCCAATTTAAAAAACCATAACAACCAGACTATAAGTGTCCAACCTACAACAAAAGGCACTTGGTATTACAACATAACTGCAGCACAGGGAAAAGACCTTAATTTATCATTTGTGACTAAGATAGAGATCCTTAAATAGGATGAATGAAAACAAAAACTAACAATGAGAACAAATAAGGAAAGCTATTCAAATCCAGAAATTGGAAATAGAATCAATGAGGAAAAAGTCAAAATGACAGTAATAAAAATCTTGGCAAAACACATTCAGGAAATCTAGCCACTGTGGAAAAAGCATATCTAGTAATAACAAGAAGAGAGAAATTAGCTTAAAACCAGGCTAAATGCACTAAATAAAAAATGGGTCAAGAAAGAAATTAAAGAATTTTTAGAATCAAATTAAAATGATTACCTATGACATTCCCCAAATTTCAGACGCAATAAAGGCACTTTTGAAAAGCAAGTTAATCGCACTAAGACCTACATTCAAAAAGCAAAATAAAATAAAGTAAATCAAATAAGCAAACATAACTAATGCTAGCAACCTAATAACATACTTGAAAGATCTAGAACAAACACAGAAAAAATAATCAAAGGAGTAGACAACTAGAAACTCAGTGCTAAAATAAAAAAATAGAAACAACAACAAAAACTCAATAAAAAAATTCGATGAAGCAAAGACTTGATTCTTTGCAAAAGTCAATGATATTGACAAATCTTTTATCCAAATTAACTGTAAGGCAGAGAAAGAATATCCAAATTAACAAAATTAGGAACAAATTGTCGAACATAACAACAGACATGGGAGAAACTTAAAGAACCACAAGGACATATTTAAAAAAAAATTGTGCGTGTGTGTGTACATATATATATGTGTGTGTGTGTGTGTGTGTGTGTGTGTGTGTGTGTGTGTGTGTGTGTGTGTAATATCATGGAAAAGTAATGCATGTTAAAATTTTTTCAGGTCATTGAAGAAAGAAATTGAAAAATGTAATAGAAAATGTCTCCTATGCTCATGCATCATTACTATAAAACCAACAAAAATGGCCAATCTATCAAAAGAAATCTCCAGATTCCACGCAATCCCCATCAAATTTGTAACATAAAAGTCCATAGATTGAAAATGACAATTCTCAGCTTCATAGAGAAACACAAACACACACACTCCTAGAAATCTAAAACAATCCGGAATAATAAAAGAAGTGCAGTTAGTGACACTCACCCAGATATCATGTTGTACTATAGAGTTATAGTAACCAAAACAACATGGTTTTGAAACAAAAACTAACATTGATGATGGAAATCAAACTTAAGACCCAGATATTGAGTCAGACATCTGTGTGCTGAAAATGGTTCAGGAATGAAACTGTAGAAGATTTCTGGGAGCTTGTGAGAAAACTCAAAAACAAGAGTCTTGTAACCCATGTTTCTTCATACTATAGGTTCTTAAAATGTGGTTTCATGCCCTTCCCAGATAGAGTAAATCAAGTAGACTTGGTTTCTTGTTCTCCATCATCCTACTTTTGTTATTTTAAAATTTTTTAAAAACTGGTTGTCCTTTTATAGGTGCCATTTCTGGTTGTCTCATGCATAGGTGCCATTCTCCCAGGTTCATGCTACCAACTTGACCTGCAATACCCCAGACACTTGACTTTGATAAAGAAGGCTGGAACACCAAGATTAAGAGGGGAAGAAAAGGAGAGAGCAGGGATGAGTGAGAATAAGTGAGGAGAGAAACTAAAATTATACATCTTTTTATGGGTAGTATAAAATATAATGCAGGAGAAGCTTATATATATATATATATATATATATATATGAAGGCAAGCTAAAGGAAATTACCTAATAATATCAGAGACAAAGCTCCAATTGAATATCTCTTTTTATCAAATGAAACTTCTGATACTTGGATTGGGTTGTTGACCAAAGGGTCCCATATGAATCTTCAAACCCAGGCTCTTGCCAAGACTATTGGTTAAATTCCGTATCAGATAGATGCCCTTGCCCCCACCCACAAAAAAATCATTGCTGAAGAAAATACCTATACAACTAATTAAACAATAAGAGTGATTTTCCTTGTCACTGCCAGCTCCTAAAAAATTGCACACTGCACAAGAGCTTATCCCTACAATTTGACTGATGCTTATATATACAACCTTTACCGTATATTATAGCATCTTTCTAGAAATAATAAGTTCTGCATGCTAAAAAGAACAGAAGAATATAAGGAACAAGCCAGTCTAAACCTCTTTTATTTACAATAATAGATTCCCTGCAAGTTATGCTAGGGCTGTGTGACCCAATGTATATGGGAGTAACTAACCAGTAACTGATTGGCCTAGAGCCCCACTCCATAATACAGAAATGCTTGAGAGACTAAGAACAAGGGAGTGGGTATCACAAACACGTACAGTAACATTTAATACTATTAGTCTAAAAAACAAACCAACAAAGAAATCCAAAAAAAGCATAAAATTACTTCTAATGACATTCCTCCACACTCAGATCAGCCTTGGTCAACCATCATCAAGGAAGATCTTCATGCCACTCCCCGGTAGCACATAGGTAGAAATACATAGACCCCCCAGACATTACTGAGTAAGTGACAATAGGGCATTCAGCCCTAAACAGGTTTCTCTATCAAATCCTTCCATTAAGGATCAGGAAACCTTAAAAAAAAGCAGAAAGAGTGTAAGAGCCAGAGGATATGGAGAAGAACCAGAAAATAATGTATTATAAATCAACAACACTTATTTGAATTCACAGATGCATTGAGAGAGAATGCATAGAGTCTGCATAGGTTGGCACAGGATGTCTGTTTATATATTATAACTTACAGATGAGTGCTTAACGAGATTCTTGAATATAAAAATGCGTAGATTTCTGGTTCTTGTACCTTCTCTTGGACTCTTTTCTTTTTCTGTTCACTTGTTCTGTCCAGGTCTGATTTGTGAGATTTTGTTTTGCCTTATTATAACATAATACAAAATAAATCCAAATGTTTGCTGAGTATTGTAATTTTTTAGAGTTTTTGCATCAATCAAAACTATATTACATTCCCCTTAGTTTTGTGGCTTAAAAATCTTGCTGCAAAGATCATTATATTGCAAACATTTAGATTTTTAATTTCCAAGTTTATATAAGCTTCCAGCATCAGTAATTGGTGATAGATATGATACATTGAACTAGCTATCATGAAGTAACAGTGAAAAGCACCTGGATAGACTCTATATTTAGTAATAATAAGGCTGTTTTGGAAAGAGTAAGGCAGACACATGTTCTATTTCAATCATCAATATTAACCTCAGCAATAACAAAATAATCTACAATGTCCCAAAGAGCCTCCTGTGAGAAAAGACCTTTTCTGGTTTCATGAATTGGTCTCCATTTACTCCTCCAAGCCAGCAGGGTTGTACATTTGAAAAAGCTGTGCTACACTTAATCTATTCTGACAGAATCTTTAATAGTGCACACTGGTGACATGAATGTTCAAATGACTGCAGTGCTCAGTGAAACAGAGCCTAATTGTCTTATTAAGCCATTTTACAGGTTGTATTTATTTATCAGTGGAAGGTGTTATAGAGGGGAAAAATGGAACCTTACTTGTGTAAAGGTTATGGAATGTGTTCTTTAACTGCCATTATAAAAAATTCAATGTGTGGGAGACAGGTTTAGAGGAAAAAGTGCAGTTATACTATCCTAAAAATCTACATTAAAAACTAAATGAAGTCAGATGCCATTTTAACCTGCTATTTTTAACAGTAGAAAGGGAATTTTTAGCTTAAGGTTAAAAAGTAATTATTTCAATTTCTATTTAAATACTAAAGTTATATTTTGAGCAAAGATTTCAATGAGGCAGCTGAGTTCATCATCCCTGAAACATATTACTTAACATAAAGGACAATACCATTTTTTTTTATTTAGTTTTTTACAACACTTATTTCTCCTCTTTCCTCCCTCCAGATCTTCCCAAATATCATTCTTTGCTCCGTTTATATATTCATGGTCTTGTTTCCATAAATTACTGCCAAGGACCAGACAAGGCATGAAGAGGGATTCTTGAAAGAATGGGTGTTTGGGAGCTGGAAACAAACAACTCATGTCAAATCCTGGGTCCAAGCTGGAGGCCTGGGTTCTGCTGACTTGGCTTTCCAGAATGTTCTCTGTGTTCTGCTCTGTTCTACACATTTTTTTTTCTTGCGATTGTAAAGACTCTCTGGTTGAGACAGCTCTCTCTGCTAGTAAAACTGTAAGAGCTATCTCTGTATAGCTCATAGCTGGATAGACCAAAGTCAGAAAAGCTGCTATAAAAATTTTTAGATTTTTCTGACCATGTCAGAAATCCTGTTAGAATTTTTTTGTGTGATAATGTTTGTTTTATTTTGCTGAGAATAGTATCCTAGACAGTGTTTACCTTTGGGGGATTTTAAATCCCCAAGTGTCTGTCTACCAATTATAGGCCAGCTCCTCCTCTTTCTTCTTCTTCTTCTTCTTCTTCTTCTTCTTCTTCTTCTTCTTCTTCTTCTTCTTCTTCTTCTTCTTCTTCTTCTTCTTCTTCTTCTTCTTCTTCTTCTTCTTCTTCTCCTTCTCCTTCTCCTTCTCCTTCTCCTTCTCCTTCTCCTTCTCCTTCTCCTTCTCCTTCTCCTTCTCCTTCTCCTTCTCCTTCTCCTTCTCCTTCTCCTTCTCCTTCTCCTTCTCCTTCTCCTTCTCCTTCTCCTTCTCCTTCTCCTTCTCCTTCTCCTTCTCCTTCTCCTTCTCCTTCTCCTTCTCCTTCTCCTTCTCCTTCCCCTTCCCCTTCCCCTTCCCCTTCCCCTTCCCCTTCCCCTTCTCCTTCTCCTTCTTCTTCTTCTTCTTCTTCTATTGTATATTTTCTTTATTTACATTTCAAATGTCCCATTTCTAGGTCTCCCCTTCAGAAAACTCCTATCCCATTCCCTCTCCCCTTGCTTCTCTGAGGGTGCTCACCTGAACACCCACCCACTCCTGCCTTATTGCTCTGGCATTCTCCTACACTGGGACATCGAACCCCCTCAGGCCCAAGGACTGCTCCTCCTACTGATGTCCAAAAAGGCCATCCTCTGTGACAAATGGGGCCGGAGCCATGGGTCCCTCCCATGGCTCTTTGGTTGGTGGTCCATGCCCGGGAGCTCAGGGTGGGGAGGGGAGAGGTGTCTGGCTGGTTTACACTGTTGCTACCTCTGTGGGGCTGCAAACACTCTCAGCTCCTTTAGTTCCTTCTCCAACTGAGACCGTATTCAGTCCAACCGTTGGCTGTGAGCATCTGCCTGTGTATATGCAGAGGTCTGCAGACAGCTCAGCTGTCTTTCTTTCTCGAGAAAAATCGAAAGAGAAACTGCTATCATTTTCTGCTAAGTCATCTCATTCATACCAAAACCCCAGGTTTTGTTTGTTTGTTTGTTTGTTTGTTTGTTTGTTTTGACATATCAGTTCAGTTATTTATTCCAGGTTGCTTTTGATTATCCTAAGAATCAGCATCCCTTGAACTGCAAGCTTCTTAATTTTGAGGAAACAAGAAGCACACATTTCCTTTTACCATCACAAAAGAATTCATTGATTTGCCTACCTTTGTTACACAAGGATGCCAAACTAGTCTAGGTGGGATCCTGTTCTGAAATTACCATTTCTACCACACTTGGGTCAATGCTTGCTCTGTCCTGACTGACCCTGAACTCAGGAACCCTTCTGACTTTTTAAACCTAAACAAAAGCCTCAGATGGGTGGGATCTCCAGTGATGACCATTCCCTAAACCTCTTTATATCCTTCCTTAGTACTTTTCTAACAAGTAGGCTCACAGCACAGATGATTTTGTCCTTTAGATTTGTGAAGCCCCTCCTGTAATTCATATTGCATAGTGGAAAAATTATATATTTTCAAACTCATGAATTTGAAATTTGTACCCATAGCCTTAAGGGCTGTCCTGAAGGGTCCAGTGTTTAGCATTTTGCTGAGATGTAGCCAGACTCAACTCCTGGACATGTGCTGTTTCTATCTATCATGGAGTCATAAATGTTAACAGGAGGGCATTCCTAGAAGGAATGAGTTCTCCACTGGTAGTACTGCTTCCAGAAAATATGATCGTTATTACACAAACAAGCCTTATGCTCACAGCAGCCATCGGCACTCCTGTAAACTTACACTGGGGACCTGTCCCAGGGGGGAGAAACCATGCCACTCTTTCCACATCAAAGCCAGCCTGGCTTGGCAAATTACTATTACACTCACATATGTGTATTCATGAACATATATTCATATGTATAACCTGGGCAGTCTTTATAATGTAACTCACATGAATGTTTTCAGGACTGACCGTTTGGTATTGGTTAACCAATTCATATTCTCATTCTTAGTGAAGATTATTTCTCCAATTCTCAGCATTCCTTAGGATCCTCTAGTTGGTCTTAGATTTGTGGCCTATGAACTTTACTCTAGCTCTGCCATTTTTCTTGGTGCTATCCTTGTTCAGCCCATGCTGAGCAATTTTGATAATATGACTTAATGACTGGAACTCATGACATTCCTAGAAGATATATTCTCGTATTAAACTCTGTAATCCGTTGGCTCTTTCTTACCCCTCTTGTCATCATTTTCTGAACACTAGCACAGTGTGTTTTATAGCTCATAGTTTTATAGGTCATAGCTGTTAGAAATATGGATAGAGTTGAAGAGGTAGCTCAGTGGTAAGATCACTTACTGCTCTTGAGAATGATCTGGATGACATTCGCAGCACCCAATAGGACCCTTCACCTGTCTGAAACTCTAGATTCAGTGAATCTGATGTCATTGTCTGTCCTCTTTGGGAATTAGGGATATGGGTGGTATGTATGCAGAAAAATATTAAGAAAATCTTTAAAAAAACAGTATGGACATTTTGCCCATTCACACAAAGGTATTTTATATATTAATAAAATAATAATATTTTATTTTAAAAATATTTCTATTAATATTTTTCTTAGTTATATGGATATTTGTATGCCTTTGTATAGGTCTTTTCACCTACTCAACAGAGTTGTATTATAATCACTAGAGCTGAGGATAGAGATCATAATGAGCCACCCACTGGATATCCACAGGTCCTGAGACCAGTTTAGAGACCAGTTTAGATCATGCACATAAAACGAATTGGTGTGTTTTCACTCCAATCATTCCTTAGTTGTCATTAGTTTTTGTGTAAGGCTGACATCTCATAGGCTTCCTACCTTCCAGGTTATCATATCTATTTATAAAATAGTTTAAAATAATAATGTTCCTAGACTTATGGCTTTATTCAAAATGATGATCTTTATTTTACGAAAATGAACCAGGCACATACAAATTTGGTCAAAAATATGTCTAGGTTGTTACAAATAATACATTTTAGACTCATAATTTGTATATGTTTATTATTAGCATTACTATAATTATATACATCATTTTTCTATAATATATGGTCAACCTAACAACCAGAGAATATTACCTTTTAGATCATGAGACCAAGAAGCATTCCTCTCAATCCACTTATGTAAAATGTTAGTGTTCCTAATAATATACATTTCCAAATAACTTCACCATATTTTTAAAATAATTTTGTAAAATCATAAAATATTTCAGCACCTAACTCTGCTAATGTCATTATATTTAATTTTTCCTTAGAACTCTGAACAGTATACAGAAATATATCACTCCAGCTCTTCATCAACAGTACACATCTTTTAATGCTTTCATTTTAGACCATGATACTTTTGTACAATCAGAACATTCTAACTTCTTAATAGAACCAGCAGATGATGCTATCCATGTAAACAGGATAGCCACTCTTCTATACCTATACCTCCTCTTTTTATGTTGCTTCCAATACAAGAGAAACCACATCTTCATTCCACTCACAACATACTTTTAACCCAAGTATAATAAAGTGAGCATGGATTTCATAAGCATCTCTAGAAACCAGCACATTTCCTTTTTATTAAGTTTAATATCATTTATAGATCCATATGTTCCCTTTCTTCCCTTGAAAAAAGCATAAAATTTAAAAGAACATAGCTAACTTTTTAGCACTGTATATTTGAAATAAGGTACAGGCTTTTTTTTTTTTTTTTTTTTTTTTTTTTGTTATCCTATGTAAGATGAATTGCTGTCCTTGACAGTTTTGCAAGGACACTTGAGCCAAGGAAAGTTAAATAATTTGCCTCAGGATACATAGTACAATTGTAACAGCAACTGAAATGAGGGCACTTTACTCTGATTCTATAACAGTTTCTTATTTTGTTGTTCAAAGAAGAGCTTTATCCAGCATTTCAATGATTCTATACACCCTTTGTTTCTAAATTTATGATTTTGATTCAAAATTATTTTAATTAAAATTGTCATGGTTTTTATTTTTTTGAGATTATAATATAATTTACATTTATCCCTTTCGTTTTCTTCTTCCAAAACTTCTTATATACCTTAATTACTTACAAAATCATGGATTTTTTTTAACGAATTGGTATTTCACACACATACACAAATATGCAAAAATTACTAATTATTATCTCTCCAGTCCATATATTAGTCCTTATAAAGATGTTCTCATGGCTGAATATTTAGCTTTCAGTGACCAGTTGTTGACTTCTTCCCTGGGAATCAACCATCCAAGCTTTCCTTAATTTTGTATAGTCTTTAATGTAGAATTGAGGCCTTGGGGGCTTTTCTCTTCTACTTTGTAATGTCTATTGTTTTGCTTTGTCAGTTAGCATGTGTGTGATCATTGTTATAAGACTTTGTGGTTCTAGCTTCTAACATTTCAAGGAGAGGAAATCTTATTGACAACATCTATATCTTAGGATCTTTCTGTATCTCTTCTGTAATGTTCTCTTAGCCTAAGCAGATAGATTGTTTTGTAGATTTATCAACTAGGACTGGAATCTACTCTCTGCATTCTGATTGACTCTCATCCATTGAACTGGTCTCCATCTCATATAAATAGAGTATTCCTTAATGAAGGCTAAGGATTATCCCTATCTGTGGGAAGGACAAGTATTGATAGATTATGGTTGGGGATAATGCTGGCTTAGTGAATTCATGGTAGTAGATTCCACTCCAATAATCATGTCATCACTAGCATTGAATTGTTTAGTTAGGTTCCCAATACCAGGAATAGTTGTTCTCTTGTTGAGTAGATCTTAAGTCCAATAGAAACCTATTAGCTACAATGAAGATTTTCATGCTAAAATTGCAACCATAGAGTTATAATTATATGCTGATCATTGATGAAGTTTGTAAGCATCATAGATGGCCAGGACTATTGGTTGCTTCACTCCTTTGGTAGCTTGCATGGTAACTGTTTTATATATATACATATATATATATATGTTTTTGTTTTTGTTTTTGTTTTTTGTTTGTTTGTTTGTTTGTTTGTTTTTGAAGAGCGTCATGTAGCCAAGGGTGCACTATATATATGAGGACATTACATTTCTGAAACTTTTGCTTTTATTTCCAGAACTCTGAGATTCCAGATATTCCACTCTTTCCTATTATACAGAACTAGCTTTGAATTCAAGTGCTTATGCTGGCAAAGGAAGTTCTTTGTGGGGCTGTATTTCCAGCCCATTTTTATCTCTTCACAAAAGAATGTGTTATGGAATACTGTTCATTAAGCTCTGAAGAACCTAGATAATTATTTTAAAACATCTTTGACAATTGACTCAAAATAAGCTTTCTAAGTAGCGATAATTGCAAAACATCTTAACAAGATGCTTTTATCATTGTAATTAAGCTAAAATTATTATTTGACTTAAATGAACAATGTAGGGTTATAGTAATATATTTTGAGTATCTGTTAATGAAACTACTCTGACCAGTATTTTGCAAAGGCAAACTGGGTAATCTTAACAATTGTGTTTCTTGAGGATTAAATCCTTTTGGTTTAGTAAATGCAACATAACATAAAAGTAAGCTTAGACCAAAATTTGAGTTTTCTCACTCAGACAAAAGAATTGCAAAAAACCCAAACAGAAGGAATGCAACTATTTTAGCATTAACTTTAGAAAAGATGAAGTATCTTAAAACATGAATAATAATGGTATATTTATTGTATCAGAAGAACAATAATTAGAAATTTACAATAAAGTATGAATATTTATTCTTCATAGTTTCACATCATGTACAAAAGATATTTTCATATCAGTTCCAATTTTCCACATTCTTATTTTTACTCAGACCATGAAATATTAGATTTATTTATATTCATTTACATATATTTATAATTTGTTTAAGAATATCCTATCAGTCATGTAATTACAAAAGTTTTTTTTTCTTTTAAAGATTTATTTATTAATTATATATGAGTACACTGTAGCTGTCTTCAGACACTCCAGCAGAGGGTGTCAGATCTCACTATGGACGGTTGTGAGCCACCATGTGGTTGCTGGGAATTGAACTCAGGACTTTTGGAAGAGTAGTCAGTGCCCTTAACCGATGAGCCATCTCTCCAGCCCCCCTACAAAAGTTTTTATTTTTAGATAATCCCTAAATGTAAAGGTTCTCATTGCTAGTGGAAGCTTAGTAATTTACCCTTAATTTTTTCCTTTAATGATCTCTTGTGGATATTTTGCTGGTACATTTTTAGTCACAGAGAGACTATAGCAAATCAAAGTCTGATTTTACAGGGTTCTTTCTGATAAACATGTAAAGTCAGATATGTATGTAAACATAAAATATTGTACTAAAATCACATAGTACAATTCAATAACGATATTCAAAGAATGTTAATAAATGAACATGTTGCTGGCATTTTGTTTTATATTCTCTAAAAATTGCAATCAGTTTCAGAATACACTGGAAAGGGCTTGGCATGAAAAAGGCTGGGAGGTGGGACCGAAAAGGGGGCAGCATTTAAAATAGAAATAAATAAAATAATATATTAAAAAAAAGAAGTCAGTTTTTCTCAGTAGATTTATATGCATAAAAAACTCTGAAATCAATTTATTACTATTTTAAATTGTAATGGTAAGGGACATCAAACTCTTACCGTCAAAAAGAAAAAATGTTCATATGTCCATTGAGTTAAAAGGACCTTTCCTTGCAAGGTAGCACAACTTTCATATGTTGACAGTTTAAATAAACTATAGATCACTATAACCATACCTTTCAAACTGTGTGGTCATAAAAGTCAAACAATTGAGAGATCATGAATCATTACATTATCATGAATCATTATCTTTGTAAAAAGCATTTTAATAAAGTTTAAAATAGTATTTCAGTTAGATAGACACATTCTGAGGGGCATGGCCAGAACCACGTATATAAACTATTTCAAAAGTGAGCAGAATAAAATTACCAAAAAATGTAATTGTATGCCCACTAGCTATAGATTTTCATGGGATATTACTAGAGTTATCAAAAAGAAAGGGTCAGTTTGCGCAACAAGCTCTCAGGAGTGATGGAACAAAGGCAGGAATAATTTTATTTTAAATAGATCATAGTCTTAATAACAGAGGTAGAGTCACCAAGAAATGCAAGTTTGCTCTTATTGTGGCTGAAGGCTGCAACATTGGTGGCTGGTTTATGTGTTTACATTCTTTTGTAGAAATTAGACTTCATTGATTTGAAACCTGCAATATTTTGTTTTAATGAAAGTTTGGGCATTCAAAGATCTAATACAGCATGGATTTCTTCCTAAGTTGGCTCAGTGACAGTTGCCAGGGGAAATATGGCCATGTTTTTAAATAGCTTTCTGATGCTGAGCTGACCTCTGGTATTGAATGTTCCATGTTTCCTTTCAATGGGAAGGAAGGTTTGTGCATTTTCAAAAACTGACAGTGTCACAAAGGAACTAAAGAAGAGTTATTCTCTGAACCTTGAAGTGACTTTTGTGTGGCATGCAGGAAAATAGGGTGAGCGTTTACCTTGTGGAACATTTCAGTTTTCCAGGACAAAGCTCTGTTATAAAGTAACAATTTTTTTTTTCTATGTGTGTGTGAGAGAGAGAAAGAATTTCAGGAAAGTTAAATCCATATGCACTCTTAGAAGAGACATTTTATTATATCAAGAAAAATGTGTTGATCTAGAGTGGAGTGATTAGGCCATTTGTCAAAGAGAGTTACTGTTTCTGATAACATTTACAGGTCACACATACTTTTCAAATCTCAATAGAAGTAGGGTTGCTCAAATGGAACTTCCCTACCTGAACGGGTGAGTTTGATTGTTAAAAGTAAAGAGTGAAATACTCTGTGAAATACTTTCTACCCTTACACTCCTGAAGGGGAAACTTGGAATGGAATTTAAAAAGAGTATTATGTCCATTGAAAAGTTTTAGTAATGAGTAAAATAAAAAAAAAAAAACTGATTTTTTTAGAAAGTTAGGCATTGCACTGCTGCTTCATACAGATTTTATTACCGAAACTGTACTACGACACAAGAACTGCCCTGGCTGTAAGATGAAAATTCTCTTTAAATGTTATAGAAATTTCAAAATTTCTATTCGATTAGGTGACTTAATATCTTATATATGTCAAGTGGCATTGGATTACATATCTCTTTTTAAATATATATGACAAAAATAAACCAATTTTTTAAATATTAAAGCAGAATATGAGTTAAATATTTCTACAGGACAAAAATGCTTTTAAGTGTCTGCATATTAAGGTATTATGCATAATTATTAAAGACACACAAGCACACTCACATACACACAGACACATATATGTATATATGTGTTTATGCACATAAGTGTGTTTATGAACATTTAGACAACTATACCACATCAGTTCTAGTTTTTATCTGACATTTATTAGGAATCATTTTATATTTTTATTCTATGCTAATTTCTAAAGTAAGAGTATCTAAGAAAACAGAAACTTGATGGTTAAAAAGCAACATTTTTTTCATCAATATATGTATATGAGTTCAGTAAAAAGAAATATCTAAATTTTAAAATAATTTGGCAACATTTAGAAACTAAGATTGACTTATAACTTGCTAGAAAGTACTTGGTTCAGCAGCTCCTTCATATATTAAAATTAAACAATACAAAGAAGGTTAGCATGGCCACTGTGCAAGGATAGCACACACATTTAGGACGCATTCTATTTTTTTTTAAACTGGGGAATGTATTACTTAAAATAGTTCCCATATTTAGAATAAGTTTAGAATAAGATTCACCTAATTCAGTGGCTCTCAACCCTCTTCATGCTGTGACCCTTTAATACAATTCCTCATGTAGTGTGACCCCTAAACATAAAATTATTTTTGTTATGATTTCATAACGGTAACTTTGCTATGGTTTACAATCAAAATATAAATATCTGATATGCAGGATATCTGATATGTGATACCTGTTAAAGGGTTGCTTAATCCCCAGAGGAGTCACAATGCACAAATCATACAAATTAAAAAATTATAATACAGGGCATAAAATATCTCATATATATGTTAAAATTAATTTCATATATTTTCTCATAAAAATGGACTGATTTTCAACCAATGTGTGAATATATGTTAATTTTAACTGAAGAGTACATATAACTTGTCTCTGAGACTTTCACCTAAACTACTGATATATATATATATATATATATATATATATATATATATATATATAATGTCCTGAGTAATTAATTAATTCAAAATCATAATATCATAGAAGTCATGGCATTTTTTAATGTTATGATTTTCTTATGTTAACACATGTAAAAACAAGGATTTTTAAATTTACAAATTATTTGTATGCTGAAAATTATTATGCCTCAGCTGAATATTTATGCAAATTGAAATAGTAGCTATATGCTATTATTTTACATTCGACATTGTAAATAATAGCTCTATGCCAACATGTGTAATAATGTTACACATTTTTAAAAATAATGATATTCCTAGTATAGTATCAGAGAAATATAAAACTCAGATATGTTGCATCAAGTTTAAACATAGATTATCTACTAGCAAAATTTGACTCATGAGTTATTCATGGGTGGAGAATGTGCTTGTCAGATAGCCAACACATAGTAATATTTGCTTAAATAAATTCAATAATCCAACCCAAACATGGTATAAAGAATTTTGATTCTGTCAGTGGTACACATTAGAGTCATGTCAAGAAGTTTTAAAAGCCCAAAATATTTCCCAATATGTTCAGGTTTTATTTTCCTAATGGGGCAGTGACATTAAAATGACATGAAATGTCAAGACTCTAGACATTAATCTGGTAATTGGAGACATTCTCAATTCATTTCAACTATATTAGTCCACATACTTTTCTGTTATGATTACGAAATCCATCAGTGTTTTTCATTCAGCATATCCAAGCCTTGCCTTTGAGGATTGTGAAGGAATTGTCATTTAAGGGATCCTGTGGAAGTTACTGTTTCATTATGTGATATTTGTAATAAATGAACTGATGGTGGGTACACATTCATTATGGTAGTGAGAAGTGCCAAGAAATGCTATTTTCATATTTTATCTTTCCCTATCCTGATGGTTTAATATAGGCACTTTTTTCCTTTCTTTTTTTCTTTATTATGTATTTTTCTTTATTTACATTTCAAATGTTATCCCCTTTCCTGGTTTCCTATCCAAAAAAAAAAAAAAAAAAAAAAAAAAAACCCTATCACCTCCCCCTCCCACTTCTCTCCAACCCACCCACTCCTGCTTTCTGGCTCAGGAATTCCCCTATACTGTGGCATAGAACCTTCACTGCACCAAGGGTCTCTCCTTCCACTGATGACTGAGTAGGCCATCCTCTGCTACATATGCAGCTGGAGCCATTAGTCGCACCATGTGTTTTATTTGGTTGGTGGAGAGAGCTTTGTAGGTACTGGTTAAAACATATTGTTGTTCTTCCTACGGGGCTGAAAACTCCTTCAGCTCCTTGGGTACTTTCTCTAGTTCCTTCGTTAGGGGATACTGTACTCCATCCAATGGATGGCTGTGAACATCCACTTATGTATTTGTTAGGCACTGGCAGAGCCTCTCAGAAGACAGCTATATCAGGGTCTTGTCTGCAAGCTCTTGTTAGTATCCACAATAGTGTCTGGGTTTGGTGGTTGTATATGGTATGAAACCCCAGATGAGGCAGTCTCTGGACAGTCATCATTCCTTCAGTGTTTGCTCTACTCTTTGTCTCTGTAACTCCTTCCATGGATATTTAGTTCCCTCTTATAAGAAGGATGGAAGTATCCAAACTTTGGTCTTCCTTCTGGAGTTTCATATGTTTTGTGAATTGTATCTTGGGTATTCCAAGTTTCCAGAAAAGAACACCAATGGCTTGTGCTATAAGATCAAGAATTGACAAATGAGACCTCATAAAATTGCAAAGCTTCTGTAAGGCAAAGGACACTGTCAATAAGACAAAAAGATAACCAACAGATTGGGGAAAGATCTTTACCAATCCTAAATCCGATAGAGTGCTAATATCCAATATATACAAAGAACTCAAGAAGTTAGACTCAGGAGAAACAAACAACCCTATTAAAAATGGGCTACAGAGTTAAACAAAGAATTCTCAATTGAGGAATACTGAATGGCTGAGAAGCACCTAAAAAAAGATGTCCAACATCCTTAGTCATCAGGAAAATGCAAATCAAAACAGCCCTGAGATTCTACCTCACACCAGTCAGAATGGCAGAGATAAAAAAATTCAGGTGACAGCAGATGCTGGTGAGCATGTTGGTGGGATTGCAAGTTGGTACAACCACTATCTCCTTGTACTAAGGTCAAATCTAAGTGGATTAAGGAACTCCACATAAAACCAGAGACAGTGAAACTTATTGAGGAGAAAGTAGGGAAAACCCTCGAAGATATCGGTACAGGGGAAAAATTCCTGAATAGAACAGCAATGGCTTGTGCTGTAAGATCGAGAATCAACAAATGGGACCTAATAAAATTGCAAAGCTTCTGCAAGGCAAAAGACACTGTCAATAAGACAAAAAGGCCACCAACCAACTGGGAAAGGATCTTTACCTATCCTAAATCAGATACATCTTCAAAATACGTATTTACAATCAAGAAAATAGGATAAGGTTTTAAGAATAAGTTGATCACGTGAAAATGCAGAAGAAAAATATGCTGTCCAGTATTCAAATGATTGTCCCAAAGAACAATGATTGAAAGATTGCCTACAAGAAATGTGCTCATGCCAAAGACTGATACAGTTCAAATTAACAACTAATGAGAAAAATGCAGAATTAGAAAAAAAATATCTAAATCTCAGCTATTTGAATTCCATGAAAATACTTTGTGTTAGGAAACAAGGATTGGTCATTCCATGTGAAAAGTTTAGTATAAACATAATAGCCTTAAAATAATTTAGAACAGGCATAACTATAAAAATATTTATTCATAAAATTACAGTTTGTTATACATTAAAATTGGTCTTAAATGAGAAATTCATTTTATATTCAATTTTGTTACTACATATGTTTCGTGGAACTTGATTTTGTGTTAGCCCATTGGCATAATTATCATGTTCCTCTAAGTATTACCATCATGATAATAGGTAGTCTTTGAAATTAAATAATGTATTGTGTCCTTAATGTTCATATAACCTAGTGTTTACCATACTTTTTAAGAGATCCTCCAAGTTTATCCTAAAAATAAGAGGTCATTCTTAGGTTCTGACATTAAATGTGATCTCCTTGTACCTATTTGATAGTTAGAACAATATTTTTCACAAGAATGCACAATTCAATAGAAAAATGCCACTTTCTAACATAAACCAAATAATTCATTCTTTGTTATGAGAGAAATGATGTTGTGATCTTAATGATGCAATACATTTAATGGCAAATTCAGCTTCCCTATACTAAAGGTGGTAGAGCTCAGACTGTCCTGAAGATGGTCGACTACATCCAAACCTGGGTTATTACTAAGATATTATGTTTCAATAATAGTCAGGAGGAAAAATAAAAAGCAATTGGTGATTTCTAGAGGAGTCCACATTTGCTTGCATCTGATTTTGAATACTTGCTCGAGTCCTCCAATAGAACTAACTTTCTGTCTTATTGTTTCTGACAGTAGTGCAGTTGGTTTGGGCAAACGTATACAAAAATGTACAGGAGAATCAAGAATCAGAAAATGCATTAAAAGAAAAAATGAGACAGCTGAAATTCAATGCTGAATTCATAAACTAAACACACCCAATACAATCCTGTCTAGATGGTGATGCAGCATTATGACAATGGGCTAGCAATGGATTGGACTGGAAAAACTGAAAATTATGACAGTGCTATTTTGACAATGTATTCTCGTTAAGTGACACAGTTGCCACATTCCACCAGTGTGTCCTATATGATAGTTGTAAAAGTGTGTTTTCTAGCTTATAGTCTAATTCTAGAAAAATCAGAGAGGCTGCAAAATGTTGCTTCTGTCTTTGCTGCCTGCTTTACAGGTGTGCATACAACTTTGGATTATTTGGGACTAATCTTCATTTTGATGGAGTACTTGATGTTATGATTATAAAGTCCATTTGGAATAGTCAGACTTCTGGAAGAGTTTTATGGATCATGAACTTGGGTAGAAATTATTCCCCAGAGTATGTTAACTTTAATTCAGTGATCAAACTAGATTTTAATTTATTTTTGAAGCCTTTAACATTACCAGAATAAAATATCTTAATAATCATAGATCTCACAGTTATTTTTTATTGCATTTAATACATTTGGTTCACAGGTCAATTTTTTTTAGCTTTGGAATTATAATAGAGTTATATAACTGTCATTGAATATATTTTAAGGGTCTGAGAAAATTATCATATAATTACAATACTGAGCTAATGTGCTACTTATTGTTATGAAAATAATTTTTCCATTTTCAGGCCCATCAGTATTAAACCTCAAGTATGTTTTTTTTCTTTAGGACACATTATAAATATTTCATAATTCACACTGCATATTACTATGAAAAATTTTACTATACCGTCATTCATTTCTGAAGAAGAAAGTACCTGCACATGTCATAGAGAGTTTTACAATACCTAGGTGCTCTGAGGCACGATATCAGCTTGTACTCATTCTCTAACAGTTCTGTTGCTATACTTTTATCCATATGTTTGCGTTAAATATGAGAAAAGTAATTGTTTGCAATAAAGGCCTGGCTTAGAGGACTTAAAGGGAAGCTCAAACCTTTCTGCCTGGATGGATAGGGACGTTTTCAAAGTTTACTATATGGAAAGAAGCGAGGTACTCTTTCTATGAATCATCAAGTTCTTGGCTATTTTTAAAATTTAATTGTCACCTTTCTTTTCTTTTATTGAATATTTTCTTTATTTATGTTTCATGTGCTATCTCCTTTCCCGGTTTCCCCTCCAGAAACCTCCTATCCCATCACACTCCCCCTGTTTCTATGAGGGTGTTCTCCCACCCACCGACCCATTCCTGCCTCCTAGACCTGGCATTCCCCTCTATTGGTGCATTGAGACTTCACAGGACCAAGGGCCTCTCCTTACATGGATGCCTGACAAGGCTATCCTCTGCTACATATAAGACTGGAGCCATGGGTTTCTCCATGTGTACACTTTGGTTGGTGGTTTAGTCCCTGAGAGCACTGGGGAGGTCTGGTTGGTTGATATTATTGTTCTTCCTATGGGGTTGCAAACCTCTTCACTTCCTTTTTGAAAAATCCATAAATTAATTACCAAAATTTGACCTTTAGGTAATGTCAGATCTGAATTTTGCCAAATTCTAATAAGTAGACATTTTGAGTTTCCAATTAACTTTAGATAACTCTATTGATTTACTTTTAGTTTTTCTGAATGATACATATTATCTATATGATGTTCTGACATTCCCTCACATAAATTTACCTTTTAAAAATTATGAAATAAAATTATATTTAACAAAGGTTCAATATAGGTGTGCTTTACAATCATATAGTACAGTTTCTATTTTGTTCCATATAAGGGAGTAGTTAAGACTTAGATATGAAGTTCTCTCTCTTTTTCTTTCCCCTTTACTTGGTCCTGATTATCTGGATTTTACACTACATGATTTAAGTTTCTCATTTATAAGATCAGCTTAATAGAATGGAAGAGTAATAGTGCCACTAATTTTATACTGAATAAACTAAACTATTTTTGGAATGATATGATTACTCTCTCTTATGACTACAAATTAGAAAACTTTATTTTCTTTTGTTAGTTTTCAGCATGCTACCAATTTCTTCAATCATGTTATATGATATATCTATATCAAACATATAGCTACAATTTATTATTGTACAGTAATATATATGCATATATGTAAAACTATAATTAATTATCATAAAATATTCTAACTATCATGGTAATATTGGTATGTGCTTTCATTCTTTGCTCTTTACATGGTGTGATATTGACTAGAATTTTTAGTGAGCTCAGTCAGGACTCACCTGTGTGTCTTTAATAGCTACCTCATACATCAAACTTATTTAGGGCAAGTCATTGTTGTTTTATTTGTTTGGTTTGTCTGACAAACCCTTCACAGGAATCAATACTCATTAAATTTATTATCAAAACAAGTCATCCTAATAAAAGCGATTTCATATAAAGTCCAGTTCTTCAAATGTCTGAGCTGTGCCATGCAGAAAGGCACATAGGGCAGGAAAGGCCTCATGGAAGTCTTTGGGAACTATATTTTTTTAGATCCCTATGGATCTGAGGCTTTCTGGTTTCTAATGGGCATTCAGCATCCAGCCAATGGGGCACGTGATATACATTCTATGATCATTAAGGTCTGAATATTTCACAATTTATTTTACTCTTCTGTTCATAAGGTGTGCTTTATACTTTTGGACCACTATGAGATTTGGGAAGGATAAAGAAAACACCTAACTGTATGTAGCCTTTATGTCATTGAGTGTCAGAACCTGGTCAAAATAAGGATGTACTGAGAACAGTGCCTTGAAGAACTGTGATAGAGGCTTCGCGGGAAAAGGCCTTTTACCTTAGGTACATTTTTTGATCTCTGGGTTGCTCTTGGACATAATCTTGTGCCTTCTGTGGCAAACATTTATATTCAATTTATAAGACATGTTTATTCTTTTTGGATGTCATAACATTGCCATAAAGCCATATCTGGTTTAAGATACAGTGATTTCTGTCCTTAGTGTGGCCTGGATCTGGATCTGGACTTCCGCTTGCTTTCATAAATTCCCAGACATAATACATAGTACAAACCAGGGAAGTGTGTGGAAATTGATCTGTCCTGAGAAAGTACTGGGAAAGGGCTGCTTTATTAATATTTAGTATGTGCTTACTGATGTTTGTTTACATGTTGTTTGGTCATGTTTTTCTAAACTCAAGGAACCTTCCTTTGATCATTGCTTTCTTTGCTTAATCCATGTATAAGCATACATTGAAACTTAAGTAAAATTGTCTATAGCATTATACTGTAATCTGCCCCATTATTTGAGGTCTTTAAATCCCAAACCTAGCAAATAAAAAAGCATAAGCTAAGGAGAGTTAAGTATTGTTTATTTGTTTTGTTTTCTTTTAGCTTATTTATTTTCATTTTAAAAACAAATACCGTAACCCCTACAGTGATTAAGTCATGTTTCCCAATTTAGAAGGATAGATATAAGAGTCTCATCCAAATAAAAAGTGAAAATAAAAACCTTGTCCTTTGGCTATGTTTTTGGTGTAAGCTCCCTTTACTTAAGCTATGGAAAGCTGATTCATAGAGGCAACTAGCCAGACAGAAATCAGGTCAATGTAAGCTATTTATCTGATACTTCATTAAACTTTGTTAACTTTAAAAACCGATGAAAATAAAATATAATAATTTTTCTATGATAAAATAGAAATGTTTTCAAAAGATAAGTAAGATTCACTCTCATGACAAAGCTAATTTCAGTGGCTGACAACTTATCAATGTTGATATAAAGATAAAAATATGATCAATATATAGATTCCAAAAAAATTAACCAGTACCTATAAAACCAGAAAACTACATAGTGGAGATGAATGACAAGATTAATTCTGGAAGACTAGCAAGGTCTCGTCACGTACACAGGGGAGGAAAAGCTTGTTTAACGTAGAGCAGGCAGTCACTCAAGTGAAATTGAGAAAAGGAAACCATGAAATTATCAGTGGAAAGCCAACATGCCTGACACTGGAAACATGAAATTCATATAGATTGATGACAGGCAAGCAATGAAAGACAACAGAAAATGCTCCTCAACCTTTTCCTGTCAATTCTTCAAACAGGTTTCATAATGAAACACAAAACGATTTTATTATTTTTACATCAGGAAATCATAAGAGAGAACAGATCAGATTTTGGGAGATATTATTCTCCCTCCTTGCCCCAAAATATCTAAGATTTCATGCTTTAATAACTTCAAATATTCATTTTATTCTGACATATACTTATTTTCTGAATTTCAGGACTTATCTCAAAATGGCAATTTTTACCTGAAAGCCATGTGTGTGATACTTAGGGGTGTCCTATGGCTTAACTGAAATTTTGAAAAATAAAAACACATTATGTATGTGTTTATGTGTGAGCCTTTCTGTGATTTTTATAATCTCAAAAAATAAACCTAAGAATCTATAACAAATGCCAGTTTTGTGAACAGAAATAGAGATTATAGGTCTCATGTTCATATGCTTTTGGATATATTTGAGTGTGAGATTTTTCAGGACATCATGTTCTTTTTAAAGAATAAAAAGAATAGACTTAAGAAATGCAAGACATGTTTATGTCATTGCTTTATACACAATTGGAAATTAGACATCATAGGAGATTATACAGCAACATAGAGCAGATTTTAAAATTTGGAGTGACAGCCTTTATATGTCTTCAAGTGTTTGACTTTTTAATGAAGACTAAAATATTCTCTGACATTAGTGATAAGTTACTTCATATGAGATTTTAGTATGTAAATGAAACTGTTCAGCATTCACAGTCCTAAGTATCCATGTCTCCTTGTTGTACCATATTCATAGCTTTGTACTTTGACCTCTAGTCAACAGAACACCTAGTATCTATCTTACTACCCATTATAGATTAGTATCTCCTTTTATACCAGTATCTCTGGGTGTGCATCTCCATTTGTCTCTCTGTATATATCTGTGCCTTTGTCTGACTCTCTTTACTCTCCAAGAGTCTCCTCATGTAGCAGCCCACTCTAAAATTCATAATCCTCCTAGTTTCTCTTCACAAGTATGAGGATACAGCTGGGTATCATCACATCTGGCAACATCAGTGTATTTCCAGGCTCATGATGACTTACTCTTCATATCCCTGCAAAGGACAGGACAATTCCAGAACAATTCCATTTCAGTAAGCTACAGAACCCTGCCTACTGTATGGATTTGTATACACACGCCCAAATATCAGCTAAGCCATAGGACACTCCCAAGTATCACACACATAGCACTCAGGTGACAATTACCATTTTGAAATAAGTCCTTATTTTCAGAAATTAAAGTGTATGTTAGGGTAAAATGAATATTTGAAGTTATTAAAGGATGAAGTCTTAGACATTTTCGGGCAAATGGGAAAGTATTATCTAATCATGAACTAGGTAGGTTTATAAGTTAGGTTCAATTTTAAGAAGAATATGGAAACAGGAAATACATATCATAAGTTTGTAAAAAAATCTGAAACTATGTCTTAAAAACAGCTAATTCAATTTGCCTTAAGATGGCAGTATTGGTCTTTCTAAGATTGGAATAAGTTTTAGACCAGAAATTCTGAGGAAAATATAGGCTATCTTAATACCCTTACTGAGACACAAAAACCCAGGCTTATCAACGAAGTGGGTGGATGTAATATACATAAAGATTAAACTGAAAGTCTATACAAACAGTGATAATGGGTGAAAACACAAACTGTGCAAATCTGATTGACATGTTAGTTAATTAAAAGCAACAAGGAAAGGAGGTTTGGGATCACTGAAGGGATTACTCACAGTGACAAGTCGTCCAAATTGTTCTGTTTCTGGGAAGAAGGAAGAATCAATGAATGAAATTAAAAACAAACAAGCAAACAAACAAAATCCTCCAGGATAGTGCATGCTAATACATCTGGTGAAAGGCCCAGCTGATATGGAAAGTATCTTAGGCATATACATACTGTGTGAAAAGCTTGAAAGCGTTCTGATTCTCTCTGAGGTGGCCACCCATGATTTCCATTAACACTCATAACTACTGACCACTGTAAGACCTACAGTTTGCTTAATGATTAAATATAGCAAACCTTATGTTTCTCAGAGTTGCAAATTAATTCACTAAAACCTGCCTGAATTGTAAACACACAAGTCAAAGTCCTAAGCACAGATTTGTACCCAAACAATCATTAGGTTGCACATGCAGTGACTTCATGGCTTGCAGCGAAGATGCTTTGGCCATTATAGGATGGTTCTAAATCTAAGCAGATTTTCCTTGCTTTAGTTCAAGATATAAACTCTGTTTCATTGAAACACACCAGTAGCAATTTGTGCATAGCTTCATCGATTAACCTGGGCAGAAAACCCTCACAGTTTTCAATATCTGTGGCTTCTGTTATGAGAGATAAGTGTCCGTTTATTATTTAACTTGCACTGTAATGAACATTTCTTAATTTAACCAATTACTGTTTCATAATTTTATTACTGGTATGTTATCAGAAAATATTTGAAACATGAAAATATGGCAAATATTATATTGTGTACTTTCAGAATCGTATTGGGGAGATTTCAATCTAAACACCTTGAGAAATGCATATTGCATTTCCCCTTTTTTTACTCCTGATTAAAATTTATCATGGTCAATGAGGTCACCACTAAAGCTGCTGACTTGATTCTGGCCAAAATGAACATTTATTTATTTATTTATTTATTTATTTATTTATTTATTTATTTATTTATTTATTTATTGTTAGAAAACAAAATAAAACAACCCAACATAAAGAGCAACACTGGATGGCATGTGGACACTCATGGATTAGAGTTTTCAGTGTTTATCAAGCTTATGTTAATTTAACATTTGCCTGATGAACGTGTAGACTTTATTATATTAAAAATTATGTTTTACTAGTCCCTGTATGTATGTATAAAACCAATGCGTACTGTATATCGCTGGGGAGTTCTTCCTCTCTTGCAAAATTGTGTTTCCATTGCATCATATTCAAATCAGGGTGCAAATAAAACATATACTTTATTCATGGAGAAGAACCTCTGAGTACTACTTGATACCTAGTGCTCATAAGAATGATGAACTAAAGTGCATGGTGCCTTTGCTCTTTTTTTCATGGTACAATAACATAGGAGCTACAAATTGTGATGTTTACTCTTCAGTTGTTATTTGAAAGAATATTGAAATATTCTTACATTTTTTATTAAACTGCATTCAAAATCACCATAAGAGAACATCCTATCCTTAGGACAAAACGTGAAAGTTTACCTTAAAAATGTTATTTGAAATCTTATGTAGTATGAATTTTATTGTTCTCAAGTTAATTGGCATTCTTTTCAGAAACATGGGGGTCAGTACATTTCTCATACCAGGATGATAGCTGACATTTAATAATAACACATTATTTCAACATGAGTTGTTGTATTGGTCATTTGTTAGTTGCTGGTTTGTAGTCTGACATCAACAGGAAACGTGTCACTGTCAATATTATTCATGTAGAACCTTGCCAACAGTTTTATGAGCTACACATGCTTCTCTAAACTCTGGGTTATTTTAGTGTTAAAAACAATTGAAATTAAACATTAAGTTAACACTTTCAAAAGACCAAAGTGCATTCGGGACCTTGGTGTGAATCAGTTCACCAATCCATATTATTAATTCAACAATAATGCATTTTCCAAACATATAACCAACTAAACAATATGATTTAATTAAAATCTGTATGTGTCCATTTAAGTGTGATTGTGCCCTGCCTATTTTTCTATATAACAAAGTTTCAATGACATGACACCCATGGCATTTGTATGCTGGCTGTGAAAAATGGTGCATATTAAAAGAAGGATGCACTGGTAATTATAGAAGCTTATAGAAAAGTTATTAATTCACTCCTGGGGTCTCATGACAGTTAAAGTGGAAGATGAAAATGAGCAGAAATTATGTATGCTATATAAAGAGAAGTGATGACAAATAAGGTGGGGTAGATTCCCCCAAGGATGGGGGCCGTGCAATGGCACCAGATGTCCACTGTAATTAATGTGATAATAAAGGGGAATGAACTGCGCTCACATGCTAGAACCCATCAGACACTGTGCGGAAAATAAACTGCTTTCCTGCAAAAAATAAAATAAATAATCTGCTTAAAAATGGAGATAGTGTAGCACCACATTTTTTTCTTTTTTCTTTTTATTAGATATTTTCTTTATTTACATTTTAAATGTAATCCTCTTTCCAGGTCACCCTTCCCAGAAGCCTTGTATATCATCTCCCTTCCCTTTGCTTCTATGAGGGTGTTCTCCCTCCCACCCACCCACTCCTGCCTCTCCACTCTGACATTCCCCTACAACAAGGGCATTGAGCCTTCACAGGACCAAGTGCTTCTCCTCCCACTGATGTCCAACAAAGCCATCCTCATCTACATATGCTGCTGGAGCCATGGGTCCCTGCATGTGTACTCCTTGGTTGGTGGTTTAGTCCCTGGGAGCTCTGGGGGGACTGGTTGGTTGATAATGTTGTTCTTCCTATGGGGTTGAAAACTGCTTCAGTCCCTTCAGTCTTGCCAGGACATTTTAAAGAGTTCCTTAAGCAGAACGAGAAGACTACTGTGGAAGACAACACTGCACACACCTGGCCAGTCAGCAGCCATGCCCTAGTCTCTTTGAAAACTTCTGATTTTGTATTTCTTCACTGGCTTACTTAAAAATATTATCAAAGATAAACTTACAGAATGACTTGTTGAAAGACAACTAATTTTTATATTTTGGATGTTTTAAAAATGACTAAATAAACAAGGTACAGTAGTGCAAATAACCATGCTTTTAAAAATAAATAGACTCCTTGGTGCTCATGTATCTGTAAATCTGAGTCTTCCATGCTCCTTTGCTATATGTGTAAAAATATAACCGGAACTTATCAGTGTCTGTTTTATTAAAACTATTTTAGGTATTAATGTGCTACTTTTCAACTGATTAGTTTCCTGTGTATAACCTGTCCCTGATACCTGGGAGATAAATGAATTGTGATATTCTGACCTTCGGAGATCCCGTTATTTTAATTTACTACAAATGACTAAAATACAGAAAACCATACTGTCGTACTTCCTCTAAGTTATCTAACTTGCTTGATGTAGCATCCTCTGGGCTGTACTGTTCTACTCAGTTTCACCAAACACCATTTTCAAGAAATCTCTAGTCAGTTTCTTCATTATGGATATTTGAGCATGCAATACTTTACTTCAAGCCTTAAGCTTTGAAAATAGGTGTAACCATTCATTTTCAATGGAAATATATCAACACCTAAGAATAATTTAAGTATTAAAAGATTTTCCAATTATTTAACAAATGGAATTAGTTTGATATTTCAAGCAAAGATGCACATATGGCTTGGCTATTTATATTAAAAAAAAACTAATTTCTTAGCAGTTCTAGAAACTGGTGTAGTCAAAGACTACAGGTTTAAAAGCTCAAAACACACATTGCACTCACACAATAATAGTGGAAGACTTCAACACACCACTTTCATCAATGGACAGATCGAGGAAACAGAAACTAAACAGGGACACAGTGAACCTAACAGAAGTTATGAAACAAATGGACTTAACAGATATCTACAGAACATTTTATCCTAAAACAAAAGGATTTACCTTCTTCTCAGCACCTCACAGGACCTTCTCCAAAATTGACCATATAATTGGTCACAAAACAGGCCTCAACAGATACAAAAATATTGAAAACGTCCCATGCATCCTATCAGACCACCATGGACTAAGGCTGATCTTCAATAACAACATAAATATTGGAAAGCCAACATTCACGTGGAAACTGAACAACACTCTTCTCAATGCGAATTGATCCATACCTATCTCCTTGTACTAAGGTCAAATCTAAGTGGATCAAGGACCTTCACATAAAACCAGAGACACTGAAACTTATAGAGAAGAAAGTGGGGGAAAGCCGCAAAGATATGGGCATAGGGGAAAAATTCCTGAATAGAACAGCAATGGCTTGTGCTGTAAGATCAAGAATCGACAAATGGGACCTCATGAAACTGCAAAGCTTCTGCAAGGCAAAAGATACTGTCAATAAGACAAAAAGGCCACCAACAGATTGGGAAAGGATCTTTACCTATACTAAATCAGAGAGGGGACTAATATCCAATATATATAAAGAACTGAAGAGGGTGGACTCCAGAAAAGCAAATAACCCCATTAAAAATGGGGCTCAGAATTGAACAAAGAATTCTCACCCGAGGAATACCGAATGGCAGAGAAGCACCTGAAAAAATGTTCAACATCCTTAATTATCAGGGAAATTCAAATCAAAACAACCCTGAGATTCCACCTCACACCAGTCAGAATGGCTAAGATCAAAAATTCAGGTGACAGCAAATGCTGGTGAGGATGTGGAGAAAGAGGAACACTCCTCCACTGTTGGTGGGATATCAAGCTTGTACAACTACTCTGGAAATCAGTCTGGCGGTTCCTTAGAAAATTGGACATAGTACTACTGGAGGATTCAGCAATACCTCTTCTGGGCATATATCCAGAAGATGTCCCAAATGGTAAGAAGGACCCATGCTCCACTATGTTCATAGCAGCCTTATTTATAATAGCCAGAAGCTGGAAAGAACCCAGATGCCCCTCAACAGAGGAATGGATACAGAAAATGTAGTACATTTACACAATGGAGTACTACTCAGCTATTAAAAAGAATGAATTTAAGAAATTCCTAGGCAAGTGAATGGACCTGGAGGGCATCACCCTGAGCGAGGCAACCCAATCACAAAGGAACTCACACAATATTTACTCACTGATAAGTGGATACTAGCCCAAAACTTAGTATACCCAAGATATAAGATACAATTTGCCAAGTGCATGAAACTCTAGAAGAATGAAGACCAAAGTGTGGACACTGTGCCCCTTCTTAGAATTGGGAACAAAACACCCATGGAAGGAGTTACAGAGACACAGTTTGGAGCTGCGACAAAAGGATGGACCATCTAGAGACTGCCTTATCTAGGGATCCACCCCATAATCAGCTTCCAAACGCTGACACCACTGCATACACTAGCAAGATTTTGCTGAAAGGGCCCAGATATAGTTGTCTCTTGTGAGACTAGGCAGGGGCCTAGCAAACACACAAGTGGATGCTCACAGTCAGCTATTGGATGGATCACAGGGCTCCCAGTGGAGGAGCTAGAGAAAGTACCCAAGGAGCTGGGGGGATCTGCAACCCTGTAGGTGCAACAACATTATGAACTAACCAGTACCCTGGAGCTCTTGACTCTAGCTACATATTTATCAAAAGATGGCCTAGTCGGCCATCACTGGAAAGAGAGGCCCATCAGACACACAAACTTTATATGCCCCAGTACAGGGGAATGCCAGGGCAAAAAAAAAAAAAAAAAAAAAAATGAGACTGGGTGGGTAGGGAAGTGGGGGGGAGGGTATGGGGGACTTTTGGGATATCATTGGAAATGTCATTGAGGAAAATATGTAATTAAAAAAAAAGACTACAGGTCTAGCATTTCATCTGAAGGGAGCTTTTTATCCTTGTTTTTATGTGGCAGAGGACAAGAATAAACTAAGGAAATTACATTTCTATTAGAAAAATCTCAGTCCTCTTCAGTAACATATCTTTAATAACATTATAATGACAAACTGTGGAAGAGATTAAGCCTGGGAAAACCTGTGTTGGAGATAAACCAATCAACACAGGATATACATACAGAGACATCCAACTTATTTGTTGTGGGGTCTGCACTGGGCCAAGTGTGCTAAGTACATTTTTCAGTAATGTAGTTAGAAGCTTTGACAGGTGAATGAAAATCTCCTCTGTTACATATTAATCTGTAACCTTAAAATTATCATCTCTTCAGAAAATTTGTAGATATATTAATATCCTAATACATGTAAAACACACTGAAGAGGGTTTATTATTTATATTACATTCATTTAAAAAAAACTTGTTTCATAGGTATTTTTTTCTGTCTTTGTTCTGAATAAAGATCTGTGAAGGTAAATGTAAATTCCTTGAAATACTAGCACTTATTTTATAGCTCTGTATGTGTTTCTTGATTTAAAATAACCAATTCTTACAGATAACCACAACAGAATTACACAGTATCATAATACCTGATTTTGATCAAATAAAATAATTTAGGCAATAAAATTATTAGCATGTGAATGTATTATAACCATATGTATTGTGAGTACATCCTACTAATGCCTGCATATGAATAACTCTTTAGCCTAGTTGAAAACTAAAGCAATTCTGTACTTAGAATTATATTAATATGATCTATGTGAGATTTATTAAATACCATTAAATATAATTTTTATTCTCAAATATTTTGAAACATAATATATTGTCTTCCTTTTGTATTTAAGATGGAGATATCACATAATATTTTATGTAAAATTTACTAAGTATAATGATAACTTAGAAATACATCAATGAATGATCTCTATTTAAGGAAACACAGATTTAAATGTTCATTCTTCCTGTCATTGATCTGTCATTCTATATATCTTTCATTCTTCCAGATTAAGTAAATTCATAACTTCTGACAAAGACAAAGACATTTACCTATAAATTTAATAAGTTATACCATAAAATAATGAAACCCTTTCCATTTTTGTTTGAAGTAGAAAGCAGCATTATAACTTTCCAAAATTTATTTGTAAAAGCTCAATTTCAGCAAGTATATTTTCTTACTTTCTTCCATTTATATGTTAAACTGACAAAATCCTCTTAAATTTACTTTTTATAATTTCCCCTCATGTGTATATCATATATATATATATATATATATATGTATATATAATGCAATCTATTCTATTATTACTAATCAAAAATATTTCTTTATACCATTATCAAAGTACAGTAACTATTATACTATTATATACTATAGAAAGAATAGATTCAGTTATTACTGTCTTATAAACTTATATTTATAGCAACATATTTGTAAGCACTTTTGACTTTAAGACACAGTTCAAGGTCAATTACAAACATTTCAATTCAGAGCCATATATTTGGTAGCTCCAAAGAGAAAATGGCATTAACTACAATCCACAAAGCACATTTTTCCTATGTATTTCACACTAAAATCTAGTAACCAAAAATATTCATTAAAAATTAGTTATTATCGTGGGTAAAAAATTGGTTTTTAGAGGAAAGTCCCATCATTCTCACATGGAATTCTTGCTCTTTTTTTTTTTCTAAGTGAGTGGAATTCTTTCTCTAGTATACCATGAGCTAAGTGTTTCACTATTTTCTGTTTCACTATTTTTTTTTTTTACTAGTTTCATTTTAAACATTTTATGTCAGAAGTTACTATGGACCTACTTCTCAGTTAAAAGAGCTAAAATCTGAATATGTAGCAGAGGATTGTGTTTTCTGGCATCAATAGGAGGGGAACCCATTGGTCCTGTGAATGGTAGATGACCCAGAATAGAGAAATGCTAGGATGCTGAAGTGGAAATGGGTGGGCGGGGGGCAGATCACCCTCATAGAGGCAAGGGAGATGGAGGAGGGTGGAGGAGATAGGGAGCTTGTGGAGGGGAAACTGGGAAGGAGGAGAACATTTGAATTGGAAATAAATAAAGTAGCCAATTAAAAAAAGAAAGAAAAGATCTAAAACCTTGGCTTATATACTATGTGTGTATTATAAGAGTTGTTTCTTGAAATAACTGCTTAGTTCTAAATTATAGGAAAGGTGGTAAATTTTTTATTTAAAGCTTGCTGTTTAAATTCACTATTTCTATACTAAGAATGTTTGAATAAGAATAAGATCTGTCACCATTATCTTGATATCTATCAGACAGTTGGCTATTGACAAGGGAAAAGAAAAACCACTATGCCCTTCCAAATAATAGAGAGCTCTTTACATCTTGAAATGAAAGCCATATCCTTGGAAAACATGTTTCTATGCATTTTAAATACAAATCACAATGTAATCATTGCGACTGGTGATCGAAGCAGAGAGACTGTTTTAACTGTGGTTATTGTTATAGGGATCTTGCAACTCGGCTGCTGTTAACTGAGTTGGCTTGGAGGACAAATGGCAACTTTGCAGTGTAAACTTTGCAATTATCTTAATTGCACTAGATTTCAAAACATATATAAATATGTCTTAATTCAACTGTTATTCATTGTAGATATTATGATTTGACAGTATTTAAAGATCAATATATGTGAGAATAAGTAATGCCTAAGTAATACACTCAAATTTCATTTTTCCACATTTTGCAGAAGGGTTACACATTACCAATAGGGATGAGGTGGAAAATGTATTTTCAGGATTCTCTCTCAACTGTGGGCCTAAGGAGAAAGCACAGACAAAGGTATACAGTAGATTCTGTCAAGCTGTTGAGTGGCTCTCCTGTTGCTAGCAAAAGGACTTCTCTTAGGCTTGTCTGATCTTTCACTGACTTCTTTACCTAACCTAATTTTGACCTTGTTCTTGTCAGGTTTAGGGAACAAAATACCTATAAGCCATAAATCCCTTCTCTTGTGAACTAAGGAAAAGAATCTCTTATCTGAGATGTCCATCAGAGTAAGAGTTGAACACCTTCAGATGTCACTACACTACAATATGGAAGTTATGTAGCACTCTCTCCAGTCCTCCTTCCATGACAGTTCACAAGTGTTATAATAATGATAACAAACAATCTTGAAAGGAGTGCAAGGAAGTTGCTACTGAGTTTTTGGAAAATGAACTACGAAAACTAATGAATTCCTAATTTCTTTATTGGTTTATCTTTACACTGGATTATATTGCTTTATATGTAAAATATTTAAACCTACAATTTGATCAAGAAATTGATTTTCATTCTGATCTCTAACAATACCTTTATAAGGCTAGGAAAAAAATATCTTTCCCTGTTCATTCTGACTACTGTTTTTGTTAACTCTATGAAGGCAAAAGTACCCAGTAAATCAACAAATAGTAAGACTCCTGGGGCAGGGAGGTTCTGGCAGGCAGAAATATTGTAGTTTCATCTTAGAGTTTACAGTCCAACATGAAGGAAATTCAGAGAACTACAAATAGCATTCTTGACACTGCTCAACTGGGAACCAAGTTCCCTTTTGCACATATGAGAAACCACCAAATGATCAAAATGAAATGTGGCATCTCTGAATCTCCAGTTTAGAAAAAAGGAGATGATAGATGCTCTTCCCTTGAATAAGTTCATACTTGGTAAAAAGAAAAAAACACTAACCCCCATATTACCTGGATCTTTGTAATGAAATGTTTCACAAAGACAAGAAAGCTACTATTGGTTGCCTTTGGCAAAGAAGATGAGGAATGTAGTTTATGTAATTTGGATGAAGTAAGACTGCTTGCAGTTGAATGTCTGAGATGCTGATTTCTGCTTTTATTCTCTGTGTTCCATTATCACATTAGCTATGACATTTCAAAATCTACCAGTTGTTTAAAAACAGGAAAAATCCTTGTAGAATTATTATTAATCATACTTGTAAACAATATATAATTAAATGATAAAATCCCTTTCAAAATGCAAAGCACAATTTAATTAATGATCTCTGTACTGTCTAAATAAAGAGGAAGGTTTAATCACTGGAAAACTATTAATTGATGGACACGTTAGTCATGGTTTCTGGAAAGAGTTTCTGGTGAACTTTTAAAACATAGAAAACTTAAGTTAAACAGGCAATCCAAGCCTATTTAATTATATTTACGAAGATTTTGTGTCTATTTCAGGATTATTTTATCAGTGTATTTCCTCCTCAGTATGGCCACAAGAAACCCATTCTCACATGCAAGGTTTATGCTAAGTACGAGAGAATCATTTTAACTTTTTGTCTTATTATAACAAGAATTGTATGAATTAGAATTTCAAGGTAGAGGTGTGTCATTTTAATATGAATGAATAATTCTTATGTATTGGTCAATGATGAATAATCATTTAGTCTTTTGGAACATTTTTACCTGAGTTCATTTTTACAAATTTGAAAAAACAAAACAAAACAAAACAAAACAAAAAAAAACAAAAAACCCTGATACTTGAAAAAAATTCTTTTGAGTCTGAAAGGGAGCAAACAAAAGGAATCATGTGGTGCCCCATCTCATGATCCATAAGAAGTTTCAGTGTATTCTATGATCTAGCAGTCTCATGATGGCCAGTAAAAACCAGAAAACATAATTTAAAACAGTAGAAAATGCATTAGTTTGAGTGCAAGTTAAGTTTATACTTGTTATAAATATGGTTTTTATTGTTCTGTGCCCAATCCACATGATTATCACTGAAAATTAGAAATATTTAGTAATCAAGTTATTCATCTTTTGGAAGATCAGGGGAGGGACAACAATGACATCTGGATGTTAATCAAACAACATTATCAACATGTCAAAGAGTGTATCAAGCAGAGTTACAGAATAAAATAAGAAATAATTTCTATTTAAAAATAGAGAAGGTGATTACTTTTTGGTTTCAAATAACAGAAGTGTTGATTATTAGACATCTTGTGAATATGTTTCTATGTACAGATGCAATAATAGTATATATAGAAGTCTCTAATACCTGCCTTGAAACTTAATATCTAAAGCATTCAATCAAATAACACACACACACATACAAAGTAAAATATACAAGCTATCAACATAAATTTTGTACAACAGCACATAACTAAGGCTCCAATTATTCTAATGGGATTTTATAGCTTGGAGTAACTGCAACACCATGTGAGGCGGGGGAGGAACCAGAAACAGGGTGAGGACTTGAGGGAAGAATAAAAAAAAAATGATCTTAACAAAAAATGAGAGAGGGGAGATCAAGCTTTAAATAGGAAGAAAAGAGACAAATGCAGAGGAATGGATAAGGGGAGTGAAATAACAGTAGGGAATTTCTGAAAAAAAATTCATAAGGAATCAAATCATACTGTTGGAGTATGGTCAAAAGAGCAAAGCATTGTGAAAAATACCCTGGGGAACTGTGAGCAAGACTCCAGAAGAGAGTCTGAGGACCTATAACCTCAGTTACATTTTGTCCTCTAGATTGTTCCTGGAGTTAATTTCATGGTTCTGTTACAAAGATTTACATTCAATTCATAAAATATGTCAAAAAGACAAAACAGCAACTCACAGATTGGGAAAAGATCTTTGCCAACCCTACATCCTATAGAGAGCTAACTTCCAAAATATGCAAAGAACTCAAGAAGTTAGACTCCAGAGAAACAAATAAACCTATTAATAAATGGGTAGATGGCCTAGTAGGCCATCACTGGAAAGAGAGGCCCATTGGACACACAAACTTTATATGCCCCAGTACAGGGGAGCGCCAGGGCCAAAAAGTGGGAATGGGTGGGTAGGGGAGTGGGGCAGAGGGTATGGGGGACTTTTGGGATAGCATTGGAAATGTAATTGAGGAAAATATGTTAAATATATATATATATATATATATAAAGAATTCTCAACTGAGAAATACTGAATGGTTGAGAAGCACCTAAAGAAATGTTCAATATCCTTAGTCATCAGTGAACTGCAAATAAAAACAACCCTGAGATTCACCTCACACCAGTCAGAAAGGCTAAGATCAAAACCTCAAGTGGTAGCAGATGCTGGCAAAGATGTGGAGAAAGAGGAACACTCCTCTATTGCTGGTGGGCTTGTAAGGTGGTACAACCACTCTTAAATCAGTTTGGCTGTTCCTCAGAAAACTGGCCATAGCACTACCTGAGGATCCAGCTATACTACTCCTGGGCATATACCCAGAAGATGCTCTAACATATAACAAGGGCACATGCTCTACTATGTTCATTGCAGCCTTACTTATAATAGCCAGAAGCTGAAAAGAACCCAGATGGACTTCAACAGATGAATGGATACACAAAATGTGATACATTTATACAATGGAGACTACTCAGCTATTAAAAGCAACAAATTTATGAAATTCTTAGGCAAATGGATGGAACTAGAAAATATCATCGTGAGTGAGGTAACCCAGTCACTCACAAATAAGTGGATATTAGCCCAAAAAACTTAGCATATCCAAGATACAACTCACAGACCACATAAAGCTCAAGAAGGAAGATAAAAGTGTGGATGTTTCAGTCCTTCTTAGAAGGGGAACACAATACTTAAGGAAAGAATTATAGAGAAAAACTGTGGAGCAGAGGCTGAAGGAAAGACCATCCATAGAGTGCCCCAACAGTGAATCCATCCCATATATGGACACCAAACCCAGACACTATTGCAGATACCAAGAAGTGCTTGCTGACAGAGCCTGATATAGCTGTCTCCTGAAAGGCTCTAGAAGAGATTGCCAAATACAGAGGCAGATGGTTGCAATCAACCATTGGGCTGGGCACTGGGTCCCCAATGGAGGAGTTAGAGAAAGGAATGAAGGACCTGAAGGGTTTTGTAACCCATAGGAAGAACAACAATATCAACCAATGACATCCACCTGAGCTCCCAGGGACTAAAACAGCAACTCAAGACTACACATGGAAGGACCTATGGCTCCAGCCACATATGTAGCAGAGGATGGCCTTGTCAGACATCAATTGAAGGCTTGTTGCCCCAGTGTAAGATAATTCTAGAGCAGGGAGGCCTGATTGAGTGGGTGAGGGAGCACTCTCATAGAAGCAGGGAGAGGGAGGATGGGATAGAGGCTTATGGAAGTGAAAACAGGAAACCAGAAAAGGTGATACCATTTGAAATCTAAATTAAATCACCAATAAAAAATAAAATAAAATAAAATTTGTTGCAAGAAAAGAGACATGGTTATTCTTGTTGGATGTCAGAACATAGCTCTTTCAAGCATTAGTTGTGAAATTTATTTCTGTATTCCCAATTATGTTTACTGGTTAAAAAGTTTCTTTAAACAAGTACTGTGTTAACTGTACCTGTAACTCACTGATTCGATGACTGAGGTCTCTAGTAGATTTTTAAAAATAAGTAGTACAAAGTCTATAAGGCTTACTTTTATAACCAAAATAGATTTAATTAAAACACATAAAAGTTTCTTGGATAGTTTGTGTCCTAGAACTCCCTAGGATAATCAAAGGAATATTGAAAAGTCACACATGTACACAAAAACTGAATTCAGGCAGAGTATGTGTGATTTTGAAAGATTTGGCAAGGGGTCACATCCGAAGACATTTTAGGTCTGTATGATCTGGTTGGAATATAGAAGCACCTTTAATTTCATGACATGAAGGCAAGCAAATCTCTGAGTTCAAGGCTAGCTTGATGTAGAATAAGTCTCATGTTAAAAAAACAAAACACAATCTTAGGCACAGGCATGGGCCTTTAATTCCAGGATTTAGGAGACAGAGACAAGCATACTTCCAGGCAGTCTGTTCAGTAGTGTCTGTGATCCAGTACAGTGGAGTGTATTTCATGGTAGCTTAGTTCATGGAGTTCAGAGGCACTTTTTACCAGTACAGTTTTGTAGAGACAAGTTGCAACAAAAACAAGGACCATTAATACACTGGGGAAGAAAGAACTAACCACAGAATAAGCAGGAGCCAGGAGTATAGAACAGATTGCCAGAGTTAGAGGCCAAGCATAGAAATTCAAGGAGAAGCTTTGAGAACTCTGATTGAATCAGCCAGCTTGGAGAGGAGTTAGGGACAGAAGAGCTGAGTTGAATCAACAGAGCCCAGAAGGAAACCGAAAGAATGAACTTATTCAGCAGTAAGCTTCTAAGATGATAACATCATCAAATGAATGAAAGACTGTATTCCAATTACACACATCACAGAAGTATGGGCTAGCTGTTCTTGGTAGGAAGCACATAGGTTAGCAATCTCAGGATGTAAACATTCAGAAACAGAAATACAGAGCATTTGCTAGTTTTGTAAGAAGAGATCACTTCCTCATACTCAGACTCCTAAGGTAAGACTTTTCAATAAGCCTATATCATATAAGGAATGATGTTCCAAATCATGTGTCTGAGCCTTGAAGTCCTTGGCATGGCTGTATACATGCCATCAATAAATATTAATTTAAGACATCACTTACTCAGTACTTCCTCTGTTCTCTCTCTCTCTCTCTCTCTCTCTCTCTCTCTCTCTCTCTCTCTCTCTCTCTGTGTGTGTGTGTGTGTGTATCTGTTTGTGTGCATTTGTGTGATTTCTATGATTGTATGTAAATTTTAAGATGTATATTTCTGTTAAAAAGTATAATTCAGCTTTAAAAATACCGAAAATTAAATTATTAAATTCAGAACTTAAAAATCAATTTATCAAATCATTTTATACATAATTCTATTTATTAGAAATTCAAGTATCTGTGCTTTTTTCAGATTTTTAGCATAAGAAGAGTATCCCCATCCCTTTACTTCCTTCAAATATTCTCATATGATTTTTTGGGCTCTACTTCAAATTCACTTAATTCTTTTTCCTTACAGATCATTGTGTGTATATATGGCTACATTAATTAATTAATTAAATATATATATATATATATATATATATATATATGCATGTGTTTTCAGAACTGATATTTTGGCATATGACACCAATTGGTATGTTCTTCAGTAGGGAAAACCTGCCCTCCCACTTTTATGTTTCATTATTTGGTAATGTGTGACTTTGAAGCCTTATGGGCTGTTTCCTTTCTGCTTTCACATATCTACTGGTAGCAATTTTCAACTCTTAATTGGGAACTCATACTTGTGTAGATTCAGGCCATTCAGAATCTCACAGCAAACTTTCTAAGTTTCTAGCTGTTAGAAACTTTCTGCCCCTTCTTCCAATTATATTCCCTGAGCTCTCTCTGTGTGTGTGTGTGTGTGTGTGTGTGTGTGTGTGTGTGTGTGTGTGTGTGTGTGTGATATTTTAGACTAGGCTATGTGACTCTATATTTTGATCATTTGTTATTAAAGTCATAGGTAATGATTGTAATCTTTATCCTGGTCAAGACTACTTCAATTTGTAAGATTATATCTTAAAGAACAGACAAAATAACAAAGATAGGTATTGTATCTTTCAACACTGAAATACTAAGAAAATATAATAGGTAAGCTGGGTCAAATGAATTTTGTTGAAATTTATTTTCTAGGGACAATGTAGTGCTAAAAGTAATTATTGTTCTACAGAAATGCCTGTTAAAATGATACAATATTCTTTGGAAAACTGTTTTTCAGCCCTTTACTCTGAGTTTGTGGTTGTCTTTGACACTAAGGTATGCTTTCTGTATGCAGCAAAATGCCAGGTCCTGTTTACGTATCCAGTCGGTTAGTCTATGTCTTTTATTGGGGAATTGCATCCACTGTTGTTAAGTGATATTAAGGAATAGTGATTGTTGCTTCCTATTATTTTTTATGTTATTTTTATCTTTGTGTGGTTATCTTCTTTTGGGTTTATTGATCCATTGAGGGAGCAACAGTTTCAACAGAGCAGACACACTTTAGCTCTCAGGGACTGAACCACCAACCAAAGAATACAAGTAGTGCTGGCCACAAATGTGGCAGAGGATGTACTTGTTGGACATCAGTGAGAGGAAAGGCCCGTGGGCATGAGGGTGTTCGATGCACCAGTGTAGAGGAATGCCAGGGCGGGGGGATGGGAGTGGGTGGGTGGGGGAGCACCCTCATAGAGGCAGGTGGATGGGGGGATGGGATGGCAGTATCTGAAAGGGAGACCTGGAAAAGAGAAAACATTTTAAATGTAAATAAAGAAAATATCAAATAAAAATATTATACTATAGAATTTAGTCATTCAGATAGGAAGCTCTTTTAAATTTTGTGTTGTGTAAGACATTTGGATTTGGTTCAGAAAAAAAAAACTTGTAAGGGTATTTGATTCAGTAAAAAACAAAATTCTTATGAAGAAAAAGTACCTTTCTAGAGTGAATACACAACTTAAGAGTAATTTAAAGAACTGAAAATTTGCTTAACAAATTAAATAGGAGCAATAATGGGCCACAATGCTACCATTGTATTACATGTAAAGAAAACATTGCTATGGAACTAATGACTGATTTCAGAATAGGTTTCCAAAAAGAAACATGAAAATTTACCCTTGTGTTATATGACTAGGGATCCCAGTCAAAAATTACTGAGAACTATAAGCCACAATGGCTAAAAATAAATCCTTCTAAATTAAAAGGAAAATTTCCTCACATCAGAGGAATGAAAGTGAAGTAGCAATCTGAACAACTAGAGGTAATGGTTTCAAAATGATACAACAGATTATTAAGAGCTAAAGCACATGGAGAGATGGCTCAGTCCTTCATCAAACTCATGATGGGCAACTCATGGTTTCATGATATTGTTAAACTATTCTTATCTCTATTGGAACCTGGACTAGCATATGCACATGTGGACTGGAAATAAGAATTTCTGGATAAAACCTACATCTCTAGAGGCCAATTGTCTAATTAGAATTTTGTTGGTATGAAACTGTTGGATCTCTCAATTCCAGAGTAAAATGATCCCAGAGCTTCTGTTTCCTAGCCACTGATTAACTTAATTTATAATTAGACTAACATCTTTTTAGACAACTGAGTCCTATGACATGTATGAAGAGATAGCAGTTTTCTAAGGATCAGTGGGCTAGCACTGTTGTCAGACTGAACTGAGAACTATAGCAAAGTTTTGCCCTTTTTTTCCTGTAACTGGCTTACTTGATACACCCATCAATTTTTTTGAAAAGTTATTTTATATTTTTATTTTATTTCTGTAAAACTGTCATAAAATTGCTACCTTAAAAACACTGTGTATATGTGCAAACATAAATCATCATAGTTTCTGGGCCATAGTCACTCATATTGGTTCCATATTTATTCCTTTGCTAAGTACGTTGTTTCTTTTTTGGATATTGCATGAGCATGCACACACGTCAGTACTCACATGTATGAATATAATTTTAAAATAATAAAATAGCAAAAGCATATAAATACATCTAATAACTCAATGTCAAAACACAAATAACTGATTTTAAGGTGGACAATATAATACAATAAACATTCCTGATAATGGTTTAAAACCAATCAGAAGATGGTCTATCATATATACTCACAGAGACCAGGGTTCCAGAAGTAAAATATAATATTTTTCTGAAAAAAGAATATTTTTATGATAATTATAAATCATTCAATGTAGGTAAATATAGAAAAAGCAGAATTATATATTTTAAAGAAAACATATACACAGAGGTAAAATAATTTTTAATCTTAATCTAAGTACCAAGTCTCTGCAAGGCTAGTCTTCCACTGAGGACAGAAAAGGCAACCCAGTTAGAAGATTGTATCCCATGTGCAGATAAGAGCTTTTGTTCAGGACTAAGCTATACATCTATTAGATATGAGCAGAGAGACCTAGGTCTAGCCTGTATGTGTTCTTAGATTGGTGGTTCACACTCTGAGAGCACCAAGGGTCAATGTTACTTCAAGTCTTATAGGCAAAACATGGATGGATAGAAGACTCTGTCTCTAAGAAGGAGGAGAAGGAGGAAGAAGAGGAGGAAGAGGAAGAGGAAGAGAAGGAGGAGGACAAGATGACATGATTAGGAGAAGGAGGAGGGGGAGGAAGTATCACCATAGGAGAAAGAGAACTAAATTAAGTGATATTTTATTGTATTCATTTTTAACTCATTAACATTTAAAAGGATTCAAGAGTTATGTAAGGAACAAGAAGAATATTAAATATGTAAATATATTATCAAAAGAAAAATAATGACCATTATCCAGTGAAAATCAATTACTACTGATTCACTCCATGCATGGCAAAATTTAGAAAAACATTAAAATGAAGAGGATGACAGTGTTGAAAGTCAGTCAACATGAGATTTTGGAACATAGTGACAAAGGATGTAGCAATAATTAATTATTCATTAGTTTTAGCATGAAACACACAGTTGGAAGCCTCATGAGCAGAGTGCTGTAGAACAGACCAAATATCTGTTGTTCATGAATATAGGGGGAACTGGAAACAATGAAACTATTCTATTGGGTTCTTAGGCCAAGGACATGGCATAGGAATTAAACAACAGAATAAATGAGGGGGAATCTGTTAAATCTAACTCATTTCTATTTCTAATGTCACATCAATATATTATAAGTTAAAATAATTGAAGTGGTGGTTACCAGGGTGAAATGTGGAATTAAATATAACTATATATGCTGTGTATATTTCATATATAGTTATATTTTGCATAAATATCAAATATATATATATATTCATACAAAATAAATATATTCCAGAGACCAGCCTCCTTGCTAGAATAATCTGGAAAAAGGTCCAAAAACTTCCACAAAAGGGTAAATAAGAATATACATGCAACTCTGATTAAAAAGTATTGTTTTGTAGTACTCTTAGGCTATAGCTTTCCAAAAATTCTGAGTAAAACACTAATAATCAAGTCACCTTATATAGAGTACAGAGTTATAGCAAGAAGGTGCATTTGATATTTATGCAAAATTTCTGGACTTGGGCAACATTTTTATTCTTAAAAAATGTTTATTTCTAACTATATGTGTTAGCCATTAAGAGAAAACTACTCAGAATTTTAAACCTTGTTTAAACATAACTTTGGTTTAATGAAAATACATTTAGTCAGGCTTTATGGTATATGTCTATAATTCAAGAATTTGGAATTTAAGAAAGAAAAATGTAGATTTCAAGAGCATCTTGAAATTAAATGGCAAGTTGTTGGCCAGCCATTAAAATAGAAAATGTCTATATTGTAAAATATGAACAGTAAACTAATGAAATATATGTATTCATTTTATAATCCAAAAATACTTTTCAAAGTATGAAGAAGAAACTAATATAATTTTAAGATGAATGACAACAATGGTTAAAATAGTGAACATTTTCTAGAATGCACTGAGAAAATTAAAAGATATTTTCCTAGACCTGCAATAGAGTGGCTAATTTAATATCCGTACAACTGAAAAGAAAACTGTCAAAAGGGTAATTTTCATTCAATAACTCTATAAAAGTTATCGTGCAAGAAAAAATAATAGTACTGTCAGAGCTAGTGCCCAGCAGTAATTTTGAATTAATTACAGAAAAATGATCTAACAATTGTAGAGACTTCAGCAGCAAAGCTAGATATACTTAGGCAAAAGCAGAACACCAACTAATTCTACACAAACAAACTTTGCAAACTGAACCAATCTTTACTCAATGATAACTTGGTCAGGGAAGAAATAAAGAAAAAAAAAAGGCTTCCTGAATTTTAATGAAAATATTGTCACATCATATCCAAACTTGTGGGACACAATGAAAGCAGTGCTAAGAGGAAAGTTCATAGCACTAAGTGCCCCGGTAAAGAAAATAGAGAGATCTTACACTAACAACAGCATACCTGAGAGCTCTAGAACCAAAAGAAGCAAATCACCCAAGAGGAGTAGAAGGCAGGAAATAGTCAGACCCAGCACAGAAATCAACCAAATAGAAACAAAGAAAACAAAACAAAGAATCAGCAAAACCCAAGGCTGGTTCTTTTAGAGAATCAACAAGATGGATAAAACCCTAGCCAAACTAATTAAAGGGCTGAGAGGCAGTATTCAAATTAACAAAATCAGAAATGAAAAAGGAGACACATCAAGAGAAATGGAGGAAATTAAAAAAAAATTAGATCCTATTTCAAAAGCCTATACTCAACTAAACTGGACAATCCAGATGAAATGAATGGTCTTTCTAGAGAGATGCCACAGACCAAAGTTAAATCAAGAGCAGGTAAAAGTCTAAATAGGCCCATATCGCAAAAGGTAATAGAAGAAGTCATTAAAAACCTCCCAACCAAAACCAGCCCAGGGTCCAGTGGATTTAGTGCTGAACTCTACCACACCTTCTAAGAAGACCTGATACCAATTATCCTCAAGCTAGTCCATACTCGTTCTATGAAGCCACAATTGCTCTGATACCTAGAATCTCTTAAAACACATGTAAAAACAAACCAAGGAATGAGACCTATTCTTTCCTGAGTGTGTTATATTTCAAAGATTATCAAACCATGTCCAAGTTTTGTGACTTACATTTCTTAGCCCCAGATTCCATCTTTTTATTTTTTATTTTTTTGCTAAACAATCTTTTAATGAATCTCTTTTGTGGAAATGTAAGGTTCAAAGCCAACCTAATGCATGGCAAAAAAATAAATGAAAAGAATAAGGCTAGTGAAAACAAAAGAAGAAGTTAAGTAGTTTAAATAAATATCAAGTGGGCTTGCAAAGTTTTCAAAGTACACTGATAAAATCAGATCAGATTATATACTGGCACTGTTAAGTATATAATTTTAACTGCATAAAATGTGATATTTTTATTTTAAAAGATTATTAATGTTATAAAATGTGGACTCATGGATAGGACTCTGATTTTTTTTTAATTCTTACTTGTATAAATTACTGATGAATTGCTTAAGGAAACTACAATAATGTTCAGAATATAGTATTTAACTCAAAAATAAATTAGCAATTGTTTTTTAAATACACATGTATTATAATTATTACCAAATTGTATAATTGGCAGGTCTTATGCAATTTTAGAATAGCATTTACAAATCATCTACATATTATAGATGTATATCATATATATACATGGGTTGGAAAATCTTGGTAGTAAGGATAGAGCTTGATCCCATATTGTCAACTAATTATTTCATTTTTATCATCAGTCAGAGAAACACAAATTAAAACAACCCAGAGATTTCACCTTACACCAATCAGAATGGTTAAGATGAAAACCTCAGGTGATAGCACATGTTTGATAGGATGTAGAGAAAGAGGAACACTCCTCCATCGCTTGTTGCATTGCAAACTCGCACAACTACTCTGGAAATCAATATGGAGGTTCCTTAGAAAATTAGAAATAGATCTACCTTAACACTCAGCTATACCACTCTTGGGAATATATCCAAAAGATGCCCCACCATGCCACAGGGGCATGTGATACAGTATGTTCATAGAAGCCTTATTTGTGATAGCCAGAAGCTGGAAACAACCTAGATGTCCCACAGCAGAAGAATGGATACAGAAAATGTGGTTCATTTACACAATGGAATAATACTCAGCTATTAAGAATGAGGAGTTACAGAGACAAAGTTTGGAGCTAAGACAAAAGGATGGACCATCAAGAGACTGCCATATCCAGGGATCCATCCCATAATTAGCCTCCAAATGATGACACCATTGCATACACTAGCAAGCATTTGGTGCAAGGACTGTGATATAGCCGTCTCTTGTGAGACTAGGCCGGGGCCTAACAAACACAGAAGTGGATGCTCACAGTCAACTATTGGATGGATCACAGGGCCCCCAATGGAGGAGCTAGAGAAAGTACCCAAGGAGCTAAAGGGATCTGCAACCCTATAGGTAGAACAACATTATGAACTAACCAGTACCCCGGAGCTCTTGTCTCTAGCTGCATATATATCAAAAGATGGCCTAGTCGGCCATCACTGGAAAGAGAGGCCCACTGGACAGGCAAACTTTATATGCCCCAGTACAAGGGAACGCCAGGGCCAAAAAATGGGAATGGGTGGGAAGGGGAGGTGGGGGTGTGAGAGGCTTTTGGGATAGCATTGGAAATGTAATTGAGGAAAATATGTAATAAAAAAATTAAAAAAAAAACAAAAAACAAAAAAAAATAAAACCAAAAAACAAAACAAAACAAAAAGAATGAGGACATCCTGTGTTTTTCAGACAAATGGATGGAACTACTTAATATCCTGAGTGAGGTAACTCAGACCTAAAATGACATGCAGGGTATGTACTAAGTGATAAGGGGATATTAGCTAAAAATAAAAAAATAATAATAATACAGAATACACAAGAGATACTTCACAGAATTAAAAAAGCTCACCAGGCTGAAGTGCCCAAGTAAGGACAACTCAGTCCCACTTGGGAGAGAGAAGAAAGCAATCATAAGTGAGGAGGAAGGAAGGGGCCTAGGAGGAAAAGTGGATGAGGTTGGGGGGTTGGGGGAGAGAGGGGAACCTGATCTGGTATTGGAAGAGGGAAAAGGACTGAAGCCCTGAGGGCCAGCAGGAAGAATGTAAACAGGCCACATCAGGAAATAGGAGGTTGAGAAGACCTCCTAGAATGCACCAGAGACCTGTAAGGTGAGAGACTCCTAGGATTCAATGATGAAATGCTCAACAGTAGGGAGAGTAGAGAGAGGGAATTTATAGAGCCCATCTCCAGCAGGAAGACAGAACATCAAGTGAGGAATGGGGTCACCATCCCACAGTCACACCTCTGATCCATAATTGTTCCTGTCTGTTAGAGTTACAGGGATGGATATGGAGCGAAGCCTGAGGAAAAGAAGGCCCAGTGACAGGCCCAAAGTGGGATCCAGCCTATGGGGAGGTCCCAAGGACTGACACTATTATTACTGGAGGTATGGAGTGCTCACACAAAGAGATCTATCATGACTGCCCTCTGAAAGACCCAACAAGCAGCTGAAAGTGTCACATATAGATATTTCTACCCAACCAATGGACAGAAGCAGTTGACCTCTGTTGTTGAAGGTTGGTCTGTGTTGTAGGGAAGGATGAAAAAAGCTGAGGAGAAAGGCGACCCCGTAGGAGGACCAGCAGTCTCAATTAATCTGGACCCCCGAGATCTTTCAAACACTGACCACCAAAGAGGCAGCATACACTAGCTGATATGAAGCCCCCCAACACACATACAATAGAGTACTTCCAGGTCTATGCTCATTCACAGATGAAGCACCTAACCCTAAAGAGACTGGAGGCCCCAGGGTGTTTGGAAGTCAGGTGGAGTGGGGGTTGGAGGCATCCTCGAGGAGACGAGGTGGGGGGGTGTGTGGGATATGGAGCCGTCGGAGGGTTGCGGTGGGGGGAGACAGGCAATGATAAATAGAGCATAAGAAATGAATTAAAAATAAAATTAAATTAAAACAACTCAACAATTCTAACTCTAAAAAAATGATGTCATGTTTTTTTTTTTCATGAAAATGAATGAATGGATAGTTGAATGCATATGCTGTCGAGCCTATCATATTTTTGTTTTTTGTTTTTTGTTTTGTTTTTTTAGAGACAGGGTTTTTCTGTATAGCCCTGGCTGTCCTGGAACTCACTTTGTAAACCAGGTTGCCCTTGAACTCAGAAATCCGCCTGCCTCTGCCTCCCAAGTTCTCGGATTAAAGGCGTGTACCACCACTGCCCTGCGTCATATTTTTATTTGATGCATGCTTGTGCAAAGAATCCAATAAAATTTTTATTTATTACTTTCAAAGAATCACTAGAACTTTTCCTCAACTAGAACACTTAAATGAATTAAAAGCATCCTATATTCTTTATCAAGTGGGCACAAGTGTTATTTCTCTCTTTACATGATTTATCAAGCTTTCTAGATTGTTTTATGTTGTCTCAGAAAGTATAATTCCATATTTACTTGAATTTTAATATTATCACAATCTATATGTTCTTTATTTATCAATGACCTCTTCATTTTCTCCTGTAGGGACTTACCTTATTCCTATATCTCAATCTTCACAATTAGTGCTGACATAAACAAGGAGGTCTTGGTGCTTGTGTAATGGGGAATAAGAAATAGGGAATTGGGATTAAACAGAATTACTTTTAGTAGATTATTGTCCTGTGTCCTGACTGCACTTACTACAGTGTATTTTTTAAATTCGTCATGAAACTTAAATGTCCCTATCATCAAGAAAAAAAATACAAATGAAAGAGATGCTAATTAAATAATATAGAGAATTGCATGTGGTTTGCTTAATCAGAAGTTTACATAATATTTCCTAAACATAGGAAATTATTTGGTTCTAAAGCAAAGTAATGCACATGTCTTTCATACTTTTCCAGATTTATAAAAAAACCATAATCACTATTGGCCTGTATTTCCTCTGCCCTTTGAAGTAAGAAATTAAAGTTTACAATACTTTATTTCTTGCTATAGTCTTGAATCCTGATATAATTCAGTTATTTCTGCTTAAGAGAGTATATAACAACCATCTCTTTACAGGAGGTATATATATATATATATATGTGTGAGTGTGTGTGTGTGTGTGTGTGTGTGTGTATAAAAAGGCATATCTAATGTATTTTAAATTATAATTTTCACAAGTATTTCCTTTTTAAAATTTATTTATTTAATTACACTCCATATTTTATTCCTCAAAACCACTGTCCACCTTCTGACTGTTCATCTCCCGCATCTCCTCCCCACCAGAAAAAGTACAGAATACCCAAGACACACTCCACAGAACTCCAAAAGATAAACAAGCTTAAGAGCCCAAGTGAGGATGCCTCAGTTTCACTTAGGAGGGAGAAGAAAGCAATCACAAGTGGGGAGGGAGGTTGGGACCTGGGAGGGAAAGTGAATGGGGGGGAGCAGTGGGGGGAAAGAGGGGAACTTGATCTGGTATTGGGTGAGTGGAAAGGACTGAAGCTGTGAGGGCTAGCCAAAAGAATGGTAACAGGAAATCTTGGGAAGTAGGAGGTTGGGGGACCCTCCAGTATGTAGCAGAGATAAGTATTTCAAATATTTCCAATATATTACATTATTAAAAATATCAGACTCACTTGACTTTATATTGAATGATTTACAGTTTCTTCACTTGCAGTGTTTCCTGTAAAATCCCCAGAATGATTACATTCTTTATAGTTTTGATCTGTATATAATATTAAAATACATGTCAGTCATAATACATTTACAATCGGGCTATGTTTTTTTAAATTATTATTATTTTCATTTCCCCTAAATTGCAATATCTTTAAAACACATAACATAAACCCTAAGTGTATTAACGGCTATTTTCTTGGAGTTCAATATCCCAGGTTTAAGATAATCACATTGCAGATGTGTTTAAGGACCTGTAAAGTAAACTACGTTTGGCTTAGTGAGCAGCATTACAGTTGTCCAATTAGATTTTTGCTGTACTGCCACTTACATTTTTGTTTTATAAACAGAGACTTTAGAAACTTTTAAAAAAGTAAACATGCATCATGAATACATTACTGCGTCTATGGCTCAATGAAACCACACTGGACTGTACATAATCTAATGCACAAGAAGCTACTAGAGGTTTGGAGAATATTGTGTCACCAATCAAGTGGTGGACATAACTTTGCTTACTAGAGAAGTTCATAGGAAAAAATAAGAAAAAAATTCTTGCTGGATTCCAAACTATAGGAATTGATCTCCCTTGAATTTCTAAGGGAGATCAAATATATCAATATATATATTTGGAGCCAAGTGAGAGAACAAGATACTGACAGAATTTTGTCTGAAAAATCCATTTCCCACTTCATTAATTTTATAGGACTATTTTGTTAGTACAGATACTATACATGCTCACATAAATATATATGTATACATATGAGCTTATATAAGTGTGTGAGAGAGAGAGAGAGAGAGAGAGAGAGAGAGAGAGAGAGGTTGATATGCTTTTCTTGAATTCTCATGAATTACCACTCATAAATTGGGCATTTTATAGAGAGAAAATTGAAATTCTGTGCAGCAAAATGTTATGAGAAAGTTTATAAATAAATCAAGTTGAGGTAGACAAGAAAATTTTCAAAGTTATTAATTTTTATAATGTTTCCTGTGTCTTGGTTCATTAGTGATACATGATTCCCAGAAACATATTTCATGTTAAAAGATATGATAGTTTCTGTGCTAATGAATGAATAATAGTAATTATTACAGGAGATAAAATCATGACCATTTTTCCATCTTCTTGTCATGCAATTCTTTCACTTCTTAGAGTTACACCAAGTTATTTTATTTTATATGTGGCTATTGTGAAAGGTGTTGTCCTGATTTCTTTCTCAGCCCATTTATTGTTTGTATAATGGAGAGTCACTCATATTTTGAAATAATTTTGTATCCAAATACTTTGCTGAAGCTATTTATCATCTATAGGAGTCCTTCACTGGAATATTTGGGGTCACTTACGTATACTATTATATCATCTGTGAATAGTGATAGTTTGACTTCTTTCTTTACAATCTGTATCCCTTTGATCACCTTCAGTTGTTTTATTGCTCTAGCCAGGAATTCAAGTACTATAATGAAGAGATAGGGCTGCCTTGTCTTTTCCCTGATTTTAACATAATTGTTTTAAGTTTCTCTCAATTTAATTTGATGTTGGCTAATGAATTATTGTATATCGTGTTTATTATTTTTTTAGGTATGTGTCTTGTATCCTACCATCTCCAAGACTACTTATAATTCCTGGATTTTCATATATGTTATAATTCCTGCAACCCTGGGATGAAGCCTACTTGATCATGATGGATTATGTGTTTGATGTATTCTTTTATTCAATTCACGAGTCTTTTATTTCATATTTAAGGAAAATTGGAGTGAAATTCTCTTTCCTTTTGAGTCTTTGTGTTACTTCAGTATCAGTTTGTCAATGTTCCTTCTGTTTCAATTTCATAGAGAAGTTTGAGTATTATTAGTCTTGGCTCTACTATGAACGTCTCAGAATTCTGCACTAATGCCCTTTCTTTGTTGCTTAGTTTTGTTTTGTTTTGTTTTTAATTGGGAAACTTTTAAGAACTGCTACTATATCCTTAATGGTTAAAGCACTTTTTAAATTTTTACTTGAAAATCATCCATTTTGTTAAGATTTTCCAGTTTTGTGTAGTACTGTGTTTTAAAGTATGACTTTATGATTCTTAAGATTTCCTCTAGTTGCATATGTAGCAGAGGATGGCCTAGTTGGCCATCAATGGGAGGAGAGGCCCTTGGTCTTGCAAAGATTATATGACCCAATACAAGGTCATATAAGGGCCAAGAAGAGGGAGTGGTGGATTGGGGAGAGGAAACTAGGAAAGGGGATAGCATTTGAAATGTAAATGAAGAAAATATCTATTAAAAATAACATTTAAAAATTAGATAGATAGATAGATAGATAGATAGATAGATAGATAGATAGATAGATAGATAGATAGATAGACAAATAAAGTAGAAGAATGTCCTTTTTGTACTCTTTGGCTTAAAAAACATGTTATCTGTTGGATCTATTAAAGGAATCATTTCAAAAAAAAAGATTTCCTCAGTGTCTGTTTTTATGACCCCCTTTCATTTCTGATTTCCTTGCCTTTTATACTATGTCACTGCCTAATAGTTGGTTTGGCTTAGGGTTTGTCTACCTTGTTCATTTTGTCAAAGAACCATTTTTTGGTTTAATTTAGTTTATTGTTCTCTTCTTTTGCATTTATTTATTTCAGCTTTCAGTTTTATTATTCCCCACTCTCCAGTCCTCTTGGGTATGTTTGTTTCTTTTTCTCCGAGAGCTTTCAGGTATAATGTTATGTTGTTAGCATGAGATTGTTACAAATAATTTTTCTTTGTGTGTGTTTTTACTGTTCTTTAAGAGATTTATTCATCTCTATTTTAAAGGCCACTATCATTTTTATAAGTTTGGATTTATGATCATCTTCTTGTGCTTTGTCTGTGTTCCAATATCCAGAGATTCTAGTAGCAGAATAACTGGGCTCTGATGGTGCCATATTGCCCAGGCTCTTGCTGATTGTGCTTTTATGCTGTCCTGTAGCACTCTGGTTAATCCATGGTGTTGCCTGGATGTTCTTGATGCCAGCAGGATTCCATTTGGAGGTAGGCCCGATAGTGGATCTTGGGGGAGGGGGGGACAGCTCTCCGTTCACCTCTAATGGCTGTGCCACAGGTGCGTTCTGCAGTCAGAGATGTATGTGAGGGTTTGGCTGGGGAGGGGTCTAAGCTAAATGTTCCTGGGCCCACAAGTCCTTCTTGGGAAGGCAGGAAGAGCCCTAGGCAAGAGGTTGAAGGTTTAGGGATCAGTTTATTTGTTTTTATTTTTTAAATGAATTTTATTATATATTTTCTTCATTTACATTTCAAATGCTATCCTGAAAGTCCCCTATACCCTCCCCCTGCCCTCCTCTCCAACCCACCCACTCCTGCTTCCTGGCTCTGGCATTCCCCTGTACTAGGGAATATAATCTTCACAAGACCAAGGGCCTCTCCTCCCATTGATGGCCGACTAGGCCATTCTCTGCTACATATGCAACTAGAGACACAGCTCTGGGGGGGGGTGGGGGAGTACTGGTTAGTTCATAGTGTTGTTCCTCCTATAGTGTTGCAGACCCCTTTGTTTTGATTTTCATTCCTTGTTTTCTGTTTCTTTTTCTTCCCTTCTTTTTTTTTTTTTTTTTTTGTTGAGAGTGCACGTTCAAGAAGCTGAATGTGTAGTGAGGTAGGAGTAGTCTGGGAAATTTGAAGAAAGGGGAAGAATATTACCAAATATATTTATTTTAGCTGAAGGAATTGTTTGGGGGAAGAATTCAGAGGTGGAATCCTGTAGGTAGAAGTATGCCAATGCCACAGGACAAGCACATTGAGATTTCCAAAATGCACTCCTGGTACCATCATGTCTCTGCTTCTTGCTTGTGGATTCATGTATACACTTGTAGTTACCCTAGCAAGATTTCTGACATTTGCTGGCATTCTCAACATGATGTTCAGGGACTAACTCTGAAAATGTAAACAGGCCTCAGATTAAATTATTTCTGTTATGAGTTACCTTAGCTTAGGTATTTCTTCACAGCAATAGGAAAATAACTAAGACAATCTAACTATCCATAGTTATCCAATCCGAAAAGGTTATTCCTAAACACGTGTGTTACTCACTAAATTAAATTATCAGGATAGAATGAAAGGTAAATAAACAGCGTTCTCCCTCTTAATTTCACAAAGAAAATAATGAAGTCATTCCTAAGAAGAAACAAAACCTGTCTCCAAATGCCTCTGTTATTTTTACAAGCATTGGTTTGGTATTGTCTATATGTAACTAAGCCGGGGAAATCTTATTGAACTGTGAATTATTTATGCTACCAATCCCATCCTCTATGGAATTTGTGAAAAAGAAACACTTCTCACATAGAAATGAGCAAACCCACAGAAACCATTTAAAATTGTTTTACCTTATAGGAATGATAAAACAAATATATTAACTTTTTAAAAATATTATTTTTAATTCATTTTTAATTCATTTACACTCCATATTTCATTCCCTACCCATACCCCAATCCACCCTCAATTGCTCCTCATTCCATACCTCCTCCCCAGCCCCTGGGTCCATGTGGATTCCTCCACCTCCCAATCCCACCTGACCTCTAAACTCCCTGGGACCTCCACTCTCTTCAGGGTTAGGTGCATCATCTCTGAATGAACACAGACCCGGAAGACCTCTAATATATGTGTGTTTGGGGACCTCATCTCAGGTTGTGTATGCTGTTTGATGGTCCAGTGTTTGAGAGATCTCAGGAGTCCAGAATAATTGCCCTTCTCCTCAGCTTCCTTAAACCTTCCCTAATTCAACAACAGGGGTCAGCTATTTCTGTCTATTGGTTGGGTAGAAATATCTACATCTGACACTTTCAGCTGCTTGTTGGGTATTTCACAGGGCAGTCATGATAGATCTCTTTGTGGGAGCACTCCATAGCCTCAGTAATAGTGTCAGTCCTTGGGACCTCCCCTTGAGCTGGATTGCACTTTGAGCCTGTCACTGGACCTTTTATTTCCTCAGGCTTCTCTCCATTTTCATCCCTGTAACTCTTTCAGACAAAAACAATTATGGGTCAGAGGTCTGATTGTGGGATGGCCACCCCATCCCTCACTTGATGTCCTGTCTTTCTGCTGGAGGTGGGCTCTATAAATTCCCTCTCCCTACTGTCAGGCTTTTCATCTAAGTTCCCTCACTTTGAGTCCTAGTAGTCTATCACCTCCCAGGTTTCTGGTGCATTTTGGGGGCTCTCCCTAACCTCCTATTTCCTGAGGTTGCCTGTTTACATTCTTTCTGCTGGCCCTCAGGGCTTCAGTCCTTTTCCCTCACCCAATACCAGATCAGGATAAATATATTAACTTATAAGATTATCATTCAGTGTCTTTGAGTTTACTCAACTCATTATCTGAAGTAACTTATAAAGTTAATTTATCAACTAGGAATTCTATTTAAGACTAGAAGACTCAAGGCCTTAAATAGGAACCTGTCTTGAAACTTTTCCATAATTTCAAAAATTTCTGTTTTCATATTCTCTATAAAGAGAGACTTATAGTTAACACAAGCCATGAAACACCAGATATTACAATATATTCCATATATGACAATGAACTGGCCTTGTCTTTTCTGACTCAATTCTCTTCATTTCATGTTTTAAGGTCAGATCTTAGCACTGAAGTCTGCCTTAATAAAAATGATTAGTTCATAAGACAACATAGAAACTTTTTATATACCTATCAATCATTGTTCTATATAAAACAAGAATCAAAAGTACCTATACCCTTAACATCAATGTATAATAACTGACAAGGTTTAATTACAATTTTCATGGTCTATAACATAAGCATATCAATAACATGTCATTTATCACTTTCCAGTATATGAAGTTTCTAATGAAAACAAAATGCAAATTTAATAAAGAAAATTATAAGCATTAAAGATGGAATTAATTATATCACCTACCTTCAAAATACATAAAAAGAAAATTTGGAATATTTAATTGTAAGCCAACTAATATATATTTGATATATAAACTAATAAGAAAGCAGTAAAGTAGAAAGCAAGTGTTGCTATTAGATTCTTTTTGTAACAATTTCTTAATCAAAATAATTGACTGCTTAGTGGTAATACATTTGTTGTTCCAGAGTATTAATTCTATTTATGACAACACTTTAAATATCCTTAGTGTTAAGAGACTGGAGACCCCAGGGAGTTTGGTGTCTGGTGGGGTGGGGTATGAGGACATCCTCATGGAGACAAGGGAGCAGGGTAGAGGTATGGGATGTAGAACAGTCAGAGGGTGGACTGAGAGGGCAATAAAGTCTGGAGTGTAAATAAATAAATAAATAAATAAATACCCTTGCTGTTACATTAGTTTTTAATCTTGATGTCAATTTGAATAATTTGAGGAGTTCCCAAGTTATATGAAAAAAACTGACAAGGAAAAAATAATGTTACCTTCCTATTCTCAGAATTCTACTATAATAGCTAAGTGTGAAACAGGGGTATCCACAATAAAAACAAAGAAACAAATCATCCTAAAACAAAACTCGCAATGTATTAAAATGTAAGACTCAGGTTTGAAAACCAATGAACTGTTGTTGGGGATTGCTTCCAATGTTTTGGATTAACTTGGCCACCAAACTCAGGAATCTGCATGTCTAAATGTTGGTGGTCCTTGTTCCCAATTGGTTTTTGATCAATCAATAAAGAGCCAATGGCCAATGGCTGGGCAGATACAGTGAGGTGGGATTTGCTCGGCTAGTTCCTGTGTGTGTGTGTGTGTGTGTGTGTGTGTGTGTGTGTGTGATAGATGAGACTTAAGAGCTGCAAAAGAGAAAGCCAACCAGCCATGTATGAATTTGGGTACGTGGCCACTGACCACTTCCCTGACTGGGCCTGGGATAGCAGCGGAAGGTTTAGGAGTATCAGGAGTACTGAAGGAAAGGTTTTGAGAGCAGAGGAATGGTTCGAAGTGTCCAGATTTTGAGCTAGTCACATCATGTTAAAATTACCTGATGTGTTTCTGTGTCTTTTATTCGTGAATCCACAGAGCTCCTGGGCGAGTGCACGTGTGTGTGACAGGCTGGGAGCCAGATCGGTTACCCAACTACTGCTACAAACTGGTGGTTAATTATTTAATAAATCTTGATAAAAATAAAGGAGGCACATAATGAGGAGCGGTTCTGTTAATAGATAAAACTAAATTTTGGCATAATCAAATCTGGATAGGTTTATGTCACAATTGGGAGAAGGCAAACAAATGATCAATTTCCATCTGAGTAAAAGCAATCTGTATGTCTGTACAGGTAGGTATGAATTCCAGAGTTCTGGCTGTGTAATTGTTAGACAAAATAATTGTTTTTCTCAAATCTTAATTGACTTTATGGAAGGATTAGATTTTCTCATCATTACTTGCTAGCTTGTATTTTTCTATTACCTGCTGTTTCTACTCTGCCATTTGTTTCTTTGTACTTTTCAAATGAATTCCAACTTTCGATTTATAGCTTCAGCTTGTCAATGTTTAGCATTCTCTGTAAAGAGTCTCGGAATCTTAGGGGAGAGCATGCAATAGTGGTTTAATCAATCACATACAGAATGCAGAGCTGTGCTGGGACACTGCACTTGGAGTGTTAATAAGTGCTTCGAGTTCTCATTTGCACAGACTGGATTTTTTTTCCCACACACAAAAAAATATAGGACAGATTATCTATCCTGCCAAGGCAGCTACACCTTCTCACTTATTCTATTACTAGCTAGAAAATGTTGCACTTTTTAATCTAGAATGCATTGCTTTCCATGTTTTTGTGACACATTTCCTCTTGAATATTGTGCTTGCCTATTTTAAACCAGCATAAAACGGATGAGTTTTATTCATTATGTGTTTCCATATTTTAGTTAGGTCATTTGATTCTTCTGTGAATATGTTTGAATCAATTTTAAATACGGTAAATCATTTACCAGAGAGCCAAGAAAAAAAATTGATGATTCAAATTTCAATAAGGTTGCAAGAGTTTCAATGGTTTGTCATTTATAAAATGTCAAAAGTTTGCTGAGATTCAAATATTCTAATATTTTCTTGTTTAGAATATTTAGGAAACTTACTACTAAGAACAACTAAAATACTCAGCATATTTTGTTTTTATTTAATGAAATTATTTCCTTTAAAAAGTAAAAAGTTCTTTTGTATGTAAATATAAACCATAGATCTTATTAATAATAATTTTGGATAAAATATGGTTAATTCTTCATAAATTTCCAATGAAAATGTTATTGCATTGACGATAATTTTAAAATTATTCTCAGGGACTTTGATGGGTCTTAGTTTTTTATTTGCTTCATGTTGCTTGTTATACTTAGCTTGTCTTAGTGTAGTGTGGTATGCTGTTGTACATTAATTATGTATCATATACAGCTTGTAATATCCTTTTGATTAGACTTAGTGACTTTACTTTTTAAAATTTCAATTGACATTTTGACATTAAACCCTTTTGAAGAGAATGTGTAGAGGAAGGAATTTAGAAATCAAATTGGAATTTCAATCACAGTTCTTACAATGAATTTACCAGAGAGCAAAAATTTATGCTTTTAGGTAAATCACGTTATTTATAATCTGTTAAATGCCATGATGGTCTTGAGAACTGCATATATAATCATGCCTTTCTGAAATATTTTGTTCTCTTCCTATGCGTAGACTGAATTTAGATGCACATATTGCAATGTTTATATCCTTGTTGATTATGTGGTTAATAAAACATGGTTATTGATTATATTATCAGTGAATATGCATAAGTGGAATTTAATGTGTCATTTTAACAGAGATTATGAACATTTAATTGAGTCATATTAAACATTTTCTCCCTTAAAAATTCCTTTTTGGTATTCTGGTTATGTAATTTAGTATATATTACATATACTACATGAACGGTTTACATATTGATTTGAATGTGATTTGTGATTTATAGCAAGAACAATTGCTAAGTAGACCTGAATAATGTTAACTCATGACTATTTTATTTTTACATATGTATTTTGTTTTATGTAGATATACGTTCTTATACTGAATATGTGTTGGGGGGGGGTCATATCAGCTGGTATATGCTGCCTGGTGAGTGATCCAGTGACTGAGAGATCTTGGGTGTCCAGATTAATTGAGACTCCTGGACGTCCGACAGGGTTGCCCTCCTCAGCTTCTTACAGCTTTCCTCTAATTCAACCACTGGGGTCAGAAGCTTCTGTCCATTGGTTGGGTGCAAATATCTGCATCTGATTTAGCTGTTTGTTGAGTCTTGTGGAAGGCAGTCATGAGAGATTCCTTTTTGTGAGCACATCATATCCTCAGTAATAGTGCTAGGCCTTGGGGCACTTGAGCTGAATCCCACTTTGGGCCTGTCACTGGACCTTCTTTTCCTCAAGCTCCTCTCCATTTTCATCCCTCCAGTTCTTTCAGACAGGAACAATTATGGGTAAGAGTTTTGACTGAGGGATGGCAATCCTTGCTTGAGGCCCTGTCTTTCTTCTGGATGTGGACTCTACAAGTTCCCTCTCCCCAATGTAGAGCATTTCATCTAAGGTCCCCACCTTTGAGTCCTGAGAGTCTCTCAGCTCCCAAGTCTCTGGTGAATTCTGGGGGTACCCCCAACCTCCTACCTCCCAAGGTTGGTTGTTTCCATTCTTTCTTCTGGCCCTCAGGGCTTCAGTCCTTTTACCCTACTCAATACTAGATCATGTTCCCCTCTCTCCCATCCTCCACTTTTCCTTCCAGGTCCCTTCCTCTCCTCTTGTGATTGCCTTCTTCTCCCTCACAAGTGGGACTGAGGCATCCTCACTCAAGCCCTTCTTGTTGACCTTTTGAGTTCTGTGGACCGTATCTTGGGTATTCTATCTGATATCCAGTTACATATTTATTTTGAAAATATGATTTCTTGCACTCCCGATTTACTTATTGTGAATATCAATTCAAAATCAGCACATGCTATCTTAGTAAACATGAGCTATAATTAACTTCTAGCATTCTGAAGGTTATCATATGATGAAGCACTTTATTGTTCAGCATTATAATTCTTCAGATGATCTAATTACATGCAGTTATTTTCTAGAACTATAATCCGTATTCTAATTAGGAAAGATTAATAAGAAATCTATTAATGACTTGCAGTTTCCCAGGAGCACCATGAATAATTGCCAACATCTAATTCTCTAAAAACAATATAAACTTATCATTTCCTAATGCTAGAGACTAGAGTCTGAAGTCAAAGTCTCTGCAGGAGTCTTTTCTCTAAACTATGAATATAAAATGACTCTTTCTTACATATTTTATTTCCTGGTATTTCATGTGTGTTTTATGGGTGGTTTCTTATCCCATAAATTGTATCATGTAACCATATTCCTATACATGTCATCACAAGGGACCCATTTTATAGATACCTGTTTCATTTCAGGGTTCTACGCTTTTAGAACATCACGCACAATGTGAACCACTCTATGCAAGCATATCTTCTCCTTTATTTTATAATTCATGTTTTTAAATTCATTTATCTTTTTAAGAATTCTGGGAAGCTATTAAAAGTCAATTTCTGTTATACTGGAGGATTTCAAGAGTTCTTTAAGTAGGAACACATTTTAACTTTTAGAAATTGTTGAAAATCATATAGAAAAATTAATGTACCAATGATCCTTGTTAAAATTTGAAAGACACTGATGTATTTTCTTCCAGATTTAAAATGTTTAAGCCTTTAAAGTCTCTTCTTTTGGTACATCTGATACACACATTTATTTCTAAAACTTAAGCACTTTATCTTATCTTAAATTTCTGAACTGATTTTTTTGTATTCATATTAAAACACAAGGCTTTCTTTTCTAACAAGGAGCATAGACTAGTTTTATTGAGAGCAGAAAATTAAAAATAATCAGTGTTGATAAAGAGTTGGGAAAGAAATTTAGGTCACAGATATAAATTATAAGGGTATTGGAAGATAAGCTTCTCTAAGGAGCTAAGATAAAACACAAAGACTAATGTAAAAAACATTGGAGTAGTTTCTTTGTTGTTGTTGTCTTTTTTTAATTTTTACTCATTTATTTTTTTCAATAAGTTGATTGAGTCAAGTTTACCATAAAATACACAGATAAACAGCTAGCTATTTATTTACATGCATCCTATACCAGTATAATTAAAGTCTCAATTTTTTAATGGAAAAATGTCTATAAATATTTTAAATTTTCCTAGCAGCAGACAATATCTGGCACATGCACACAGTGCCTGGGTCAATGATAGGCGGTAGGAAGTCCAAGGTTTCACAGACTCATTTTTATTAAAGCAATGCTGGGTAAATATAATTAATCACTTCCTTTATCTTAATTGATTGTTTCAAATTATGTATTCTACTGTTCAATTCTAATATATATTTTATATGTTAGTGAGTTTATTAATGTATGCATGATTCTGGTCTCTTTGCTCTTTGAAATGTATTTGTTAGTCAGTAGATAAACTTTTAGTACAGGGTGAAAGACTGTTTATTCTCTGATATCCACATGGTATAAGAATAGAATCAATTCCTATGAACTTTCCTATGACTCTCTGAATTTTACATACATATGCTGTCTGAAAAATCAAAATCTGAATTGATTCATAACTACTCAAGTATCAGATATATATTCATCCTAACTATAAAGTTATCTGTGACTATTTCTTTTTTTTTTTTGAGACTTATATATTAGAGCTGTTTTAATTGTTGCAGACAAGGTGTGTGAACTATGCTTGGACTAAAACCAATATATAAAGTAATTGCTACATGAGCTCCCAGTCTCATCAATAAACATGAATGTTTTAAGTACAAAAATTTGGTTTTCTATAACCCGTTACAAGAATCTTTTTCATAATTAAAGAAACACATCTCTTAAAAGTGACAAGGAAGCCATGTTCCTGGAGAAAAACTATGGCGGACATTGAGAGGCTTTCTCTTCAGGGAAGTTTCTGGGCAACGCTGGGGAAGAACTTTCTACAAATGAAGTTCTTTCAATTCCTCCATAAGTACAGCTGGCTTAGGCTGGCCTTGAACTCATGACTCCCTTGCCTCTGCATCCTTCAGCAAATCTTATTGGAAGGCAGGCCAAAGTGTGGACACTTCGATCCTTCTTAGAAGGGAGAACAAAATACCCATGGAAGGAGTTACAGAGACAAAGTTCAGAGCATAAATCCATCCCATAAACAACCACCAAACCCAGACACTATTGCAGTTGCCAAAAAGAGCTTACTGACAGATACTGATATTGCTGTCTCATGACAGGCTTTGCCAGTGCCTGACTAATACAGAAGTGGATGCTCACAGTCATCCATTAGATGGAGCACAGAGTCCCCAATGAAGGAGCTAGAGAAAGAGTACCCAAGGAGCTGAAGGAGTTTGCAGCCCCCTAGGAGGTACAACAATATAAAATAACCAGTAACCACAGAGCTCCCTAGGACTAAACCACTAAAGAAAACACATGGAGAGACCCATGGCTCTAGATGCATATGTAGTTGAGGATGGAGTTGGTCATCAATGGGAGGGCAGGCCTTTAGTCCTGTGAAGGTTCTCTGCCCCAGTATTAGGGGAATGCCTGGGCCAGGAAGGGGGAGCGAGTGAGTGGGAGAGCAGGGAGAGGGGGGGAGCTAATAGGTGATTTTCAGTGGGGAAGCTAAGAAAGAGGATAACATTACAAATGTAAATACAGAAAATATCCAATAAAAAAGGGGAAAAAAGTACAGGTGACTATCTACTGATAAACAGAACAGTGTATGATTTTGGGTTTTATTGAAATTGATATATTCTGATAGTTGAAACACATTTAATTGTTATCAATTTCATAACTTTGTAATGTTTAGCATTTTATATAAACCGATGCTTAACAAAGGCCAATTTGCTGCTGTATAGTTTATGTAAAGAAAGTCTTAAATAAATCACTGCACAAGGAAAAGGTTTTGATGGAAATAACTAGTTTTAAAACACCCATCTGCCTGAAGAAAACCAAAACACAATCAGATCCTTCTACAAAAGGCTGTACTCAGTAAAACTGGAAAACCTGGATGAAAAGGACAAATTTCTAGACAGATACTGGTAACAAAGTTAAATCAGGATCAGGTTAATGATCTAAAGAGTCCTATATCCCCTAAAGAAATAGAAGCAGTCATTAATAGTATCCCAACCAAAAAATTCCCAGGACCGGATGGGTTTAATGCAGAGTTCTATCAGACCTTCAAAAAAGATCTAATTTCAGTTCTTCATAAAATATTCCACAAAATAGAAACAGAAGGTACTCTAGCCAATTCATTCTATGAATCCACAATTACTCTGATACCTAAACCACAGAAAGACCCAACAAAGATACAGAGCTCCAGACCAATTTTCCTTATGAATATCGATGCAAAAATACTCAATAAAGTTCTTGATAACTGATTCCAAGTACACATCAAAACAATCATCCATCCTGGCCAAGTAGGTTTCATTTCAGGGATGCAGGGATGGTTTAACATATGGAAATTCATCAACATCATCCACTATATAAATAAACTCAAAGACAAAAACCACATGATCATCTCGTTAGATGTGGAGAAAGCATTTGACAAAATCCAACATCAATTCATGATAAAAGTTTTGGAAAGATAAGGAATTCAAGGCCCATACCTAAACATGATAAAAACAATCTACAGGAAACCAGTAGCCAACATCAAAGTAAATGGTAAGAAGCTGGAAGCAATCCCACTAAAATTAGTGACTGTCAGGCTGCCCACTTTCTCCATACCTATTCAACAAAGTATTTGAAGTCCTAGCCAGAGCAATTCGACAACAAAAGGAGATGAAAGGAATACAGATTGGAAAGGAAGAAATCAAAATATCACTTTTTGCAGATGATATGATAGTTTATATAAGTGACCCTAAAAATTCCACCAGAGAACTCCGAAACCTGATAAACAGCTTCAGTGAAGTAGCTGGATATAAAATTAACTCATCCAAGTCAATGGCCTTTCTGTATACAAAGAATAAACAGGCTGAGAAAGAAATTAGGGAAACAACACCCTTCATAATAGTCACAAATAATATAAAATACCTTGGTGTGACTCTAGCTAAGGAAGTGAAAGATCTGATGATAAGAACTTCAAGTCTCTGAAGAAAGAAATTAAAGAAGATCTCAGAAGATGCAAAGATCTCCCATGCTCATGGACTGGCAGGATCAATATAGTAAAAATGGCTATCTTGCCAAAAGCAATCTAGAGATTCAATGCAATCTCCATCAAAATACCAACTCAATTCTTCAACGAATTAGAAAGGGCAATCTGCAAATTCATCTGGAATAACAAAAAACCTAGAATAACAAAAACTCTTCTCAATGATAAAAGAACCTCTGGTAGAATCACCATGCCCAAGCTAAATCTGTACTACAGAGCAATTGCGATAAAAACTGCATGGTACTGGTATATTGACAGACAAGTAGACCAATGGAATAGAATTGAAGACCCAGAAATGAACCCACTCACCTAGGTCACTTGATCTTTGACAAGGGAGCTAAAACTATCCAGTGGAAAAAAGACAGCATTTTCAACAAATGGTGCTGGCACAACTGGAGGGTATCAGGTAGAAGAACGTGAATTGATCCATTCCTATCTCCTTGTGCTAAGGTCAACTCTAAGTGGATCAAGGATCTCCACATAAAACCAGAGACAGTGAACTTTATAGAGGAGAAAGTAGGGAAAAGCCTCGAAGATATGGGTACAGGGGAAAAATTCCTGATTAGAACAGCAATGGCTTGTGCTGTAAGATCGAGAATCAACAAATGGGACCTCATAAAATTGCAAAGCTTCTGCAAGGCAAAAGACACCATCAATATGACAAAAAGGCCACCAACAGATTAGGAAAGGATCTTTACCTATCCTAAATCAGATAGGGGACTAATATCCAATATATATAAAGAACTCAAGAAAGAGAACTCCAGAAAATCAAATAACCCCATTAAAAAAATGGAGCTTAGAGCTAAACAAAGAATTCTCACCTGAGGAATACCGAATGGCTGAGAAACACCTGAAAACATGTTCAGCATTCTTAATCATCAGGGAAATGCAAATCAAAACAACCCTGAGATTCCACCTCACACCAGTCAGAATGGCTAAGATCAAAAATTCAGGTGATAGCAGATGCTGGTGAGGATGTGGAGAAAGAAGAACACTCCTCCACTGTTCGTGGGATTGCAAGCTTGTACAACCACTCTTGAAATCAGTCTGGCGATTCCTCAGAAAATTGGATATAGTACTACCGGATGATCCAGCACCTTATTTATAATACCCAGAAGCTGGAAAGAACCCAGATGTCCCTCAACAGAGGAATGGATACAAGAATGTGGTACATTTACACAATGGAGTACAACCCAGCTATTAAAAAAATGAATTTATAAAATTTCTATGCAAATGGATGGAACTGGAGGGCATCATCCTGAGTGAGGTAACCCAATCACAAAGGAACTCACACAATTTGTACTCAATGATAAGTGGATATTAGCTCTGGAACTTAGAATACCCATGATTCAAGATACAGTTTGCAAAGCACATGAAGCTCAAGAAGAACGAAGACCAAAGTGTGGACACTTTGCCCCTTCTTAGAATTGGGAACAAAACACACATGGAAGGAGTTACAGAGACAAAGTGTGGAGCTGAGATGAAAGGAAGGACTATCTAGAGACTGCCATACCTTGGGATCCATCCCAATATCAGCCTCCAAACACTGACACCATTGCATACACTAGCAATATTTTGCTGAAAGGTCCCTGATATAGCTGTCTCTTGTGAGGCTATGCCCGGGCCTAGCAAACACACAAATGGATGCGCACAGTCAGCTCTTGGTTGGATCACAGGGCCCCCAATGGAGGAGCTAGAGAAAGCACCCAAGGAGCTAAAGGGGTTTGCAACCCTATAGGTGGAACAACAATATGAACTACCCAGTACTCCCCAGAGCTCTTGTCTCTAGCTGCTTATGTTTAAGAAGATGGACTAGTCTGCCATCATTGGAGAGGCCCATTGGTCTTGCAAACGTTTTATGCCTCAGTACAGGGGAATGCCATGGCCAAGAAGTGGGAGTGGGTAGGTAGGGGATTTGGGGGGAGGGTATGGGGGAATTTTGGGATAGCATTGGAAATGTAAATGAATAAAATACCTAATTTAAAAAATATCTATCTGATACATCAGGTAAATAAACACAAAATAATCTATATCATCATTTTCAAATGTATGCCCATTCTATAAAAAAAAAAATCTTAAATTATATTTATTTTATAGGGAGGGGACTTCCATACATCACATCCTATCATGAGTTGCAGGATCATGTCTTATATGAAACTAAAAATTTTATTATGAAATATTGTGACTAAATATATTATTGATTAGTAATTTTCATAAATCTTCAGTGCATTTAATATGCACTTGCATTAAAAAATGCATATTGTTTACAAAGAAATACAACTTCCTGATTGAGCAAATAACCAAATGGTGCACTTATGTATTTATCTTAGTGACTCAAATTTCTAAAATATTCATATAAGCTTACTAATAGTTGCTCATATCCTCAGGTAACAAAAGGTCAAATCATCTGACTTAAGGCGCACTTGTTAGTAAGAAATTCATGCGTGGAATTAAATCTAGCTAACTACCTATGGCTGGTGATGCCATGGAACCGAGAGGAAGTTCTACTACTGTAGTTTTCTAAACTGCATGCATTATACCTACATTGTAAATATGTATAGTTACATACACAATAAGTATAACTCATGTGTTTTTAAAGAAGTATCTTTTTTAACTATATGGAGAACAACAGAAAGCCACAACTGGTGAGAGAACAAAGACCATGTTTGACTCACCTCAATTATTATACCTAAAATCTTATGATAATCCCAGTGAAGATCTCTGCAGGGAGGGGGGTCAGAGGATCAAGTCAGCTTCTCAGAAATAGTTGCTACTTCTTTTTTTCATTATTTTATTTATTTACATTTAAAATGTTATACCTTTTCCAGGTTTTCCTTCTATAAACCCCTTATCCCATACCCTCTACCCCCTATTTCTATAATGTTGCTCTCACACAGACTCACTCAATTTCAACACCTAGCATTCTCCCACACTGTGGCATTGGACCTCCAGAGGACCAAGGGCCTCTAATTCCATTGAGGTCAGAGAAGACAACACTCCATTACATATGTATCTGAAGCCATGGATCCCTCCATGTACACTCTTTGGTTGGTATTTTAGTCCTTGGGAGTTCTAGGGGGTCTGGTTGGTTGAAATAAACACTTCTAAACAAACAAACAAAAAATACATATCAGAAGGAACAGTTGTATCTGGGAGGATTTGATAGTGAATATGATGATAATATGTTAAATGCAGTCTTTAAAATTAATAAAAATTAGTGACTTCTGAAGCTAGAGAGACTAGGATAATTTCCATTTAAATATGGTGGTATTAAGAGAAAAAAAATAAACACTAAATTTCAGAAAAGGAGAGGAATCACCAATTTTTCTTTAGAATTTAATTTTATCTGATACATAAACCAAGAGAAGACTGGAAAAGACTTTGATTGTTTTTTTCTACATCTTTATATAAACATATGGCAAATGTGAGTTGGCCTATAAATGACATTTTTTAACTTTTTTACCTTCTTAAGCCTAAAGAGATGAATACAGTTTCCTACTCACAAACTCACATCAACGCTATTAAAATTGAAATATCCCACCTCTACCTCTTCAGATCTTTATACTCATATTTACCACCAAATCCTCCCAGATATACTCTTCCTGTTCACACTCAGAATATCTTGATATTATAGACTTAAGATGATATGAAGGAAGAAACAGGGTTGGAGTCTAAAAATGCATATGGGTTTAATGGAATTTCATTGTGGATTCTCTGGTATAGAAGTTATTGCAATTATAGGACTTGATACCTTAGGCTATTTCTTATATTGCTTTTTATGCTGACCTTATTCATCCAAAAGTACTGAATACTTATCCTAGCTTAGTAATAATAAATTTGATTTCACTCTCCATAAACCTCTGATGAATACTTGGAGGAAATATTTTACATTTTATAAGGATAACAGCTAGCGTTCTCTCTCTCTCTGTCTCTCTCTCTCTCTCAGTTTGTTTCTAATTTGGATGTTGAGAATTTGAGTCCTTTGACATCATTAGTAATAATCTTTTCATTTTTCATAGAAGGTAGATAAATACACAAATAACATTGAGTTAAAATACTGTGATGCTGATCATATTTAATGATCAACTTCTTTATGGGTCCACAAAAAGTAAACAATTGTTTTACACCAAGGGCTTAGAATGAATTTCCTTTTCATCTATTAATAAGTAGACTAATTGAAAGTTCTATTTATAATTAGCAAATGTATGTTTCCTTTAATGAATATTCTAATTATGGAGATGATCTGCCAACTGTCCACGTGGATAATCATAAGGCCATTCCCATGGTGTATTTGAAATGCAACAGGCTTCTTCAAGTAGGAAAGATCAAAGCAACAGAAAGATTTGTTTGTTCTTTTCCATAGCTTTGTGTCAGGACAGGTTTTGACTTCTCAGTAAATTCTCTGGTGCTTTGTCTACTCTAGTATTACAAAAGTAAAAATCCTGGAAGACTTTAGCACAGTCTGAAGACCTTGCTACTGGGAATTATTATGAAGATAATAAGGATTTGGGCTCTGTTTAATTTCCCAGTAGTTTTATTGATTGTTCCTAGAACCAGTCTTGAATAGCTCTGAATACACATCTCCTTGGTATGTCTTTATGTAAACCACTCTAAATGTCATTTATGTTCAACCTAACATATTTAACTGTGGTTGGCAAGATGATTTGTCTATATTTTAGCAACTCTCTGACTTCCGATCTTCATGACCTCTTTGAAGTTTATGAAATTTTGAGGTGAAAATGACATTATAAAAATAGATTGTCTGAAGATTTCTTTTGAACAGCTTTTTAGTGAAATAAATTATGGTATGCATTTGCTAAGATCATGAGAACATGAAGTATACAAATATTTTTAAAAAGCTATCTAATTCCGTTTATGGCTTTTTAATCAATAGTATTTGTAAAATCCCACCCTTTATTCCTTAATGTCAGCAACCTTCCAAACAGGTTTTTAGACCACAGTACACATCATTTCAATAAAAATTGTCCTTAGTTTTATGAAGCAACTAATTTAAATGTAGTTAATAATTTGGTAGTATTAATGTGATAGCAGGTGTCATGTTTTTATTCTATATGAGACATAATGATATTAATAAAACTTTACATTTATGCAATAGCAGTGTAAGAAAAAGGTAAGAAAGATTTGCGGAGGGGTGAGATAGATTCCCTTTGGAGGGACAAAGTATACAAAGAGTGCTATGAAGATGAGTTTTGTTTACATCATCGATGTATTTATGTTTTCTAGATGTACATATACAGATTCAGTGGGTAAACAGCGACTACAAATTTAAGAATCCTAAATAATTCATCAGCAATTACTAGGACAATTGAAAACAATTCCTTAAAAAGCAATTTATTCTTTAGTAAGGCATTGAATGGGAAATTTCTTGAGTTGCATAATTGTGGCCTATTATTATTATTAACTCATATTTCAGTGTTGACCGAGGCTTTTATTATAGGCAGAGAGAATGAATGCTATAATCCAGAGATGACACAAGGGTAAGGGATGTTAAATAGCTATTTTGTTTTATGTGAACATGACTATATTAGAAAGCAGAGAGATCCTCAGAAAAAAATAAAGACATTCTTGTCAGCTCTGCAGAAATATTTCCATAAGCATGAGAGAGAATATAAAATATGAACTTTGGGAATTAGCTCATTAAAAAGATGCAGTATTGGATTTTCATAAGGAAGTCTTCAGTCCATTGACAATATGCTACAATTATCTGTTCTGACTTAGCTTATAAAATATAACATCAAAATTTCCAGATATAGAAGAACGTTGTTCTTTCTGGAGCTGTGAAGCTGAAGTATGGTAGCTCTGAGGAGGTAGTAGGTGCCTGGCAAATATACAAAGAAAGAAATTTAACACCCAAATACAAGTGCATTCAAATACAAGTCAATCTTAAGGTTTCCATTCTTCTTAAGACATTATCTGAAACACTATCGATTTTCACTCTGTTTATTTACAGATGGATGCAATGAAAGCAAATGGAACATTTCAAAAGACATCTGTTCCCACAATCATCCATTTTGATCATTTTGTCAGAATTAGAAAATGCAAGGCTCGAAGCTGTTTTATAGCCAAGTACTTCTATGCTTGATCAATTAGGATTTATAGAGATGGAAATCAGTTTCTTTTATTTCTGCTACTAGGAAAAATGTGTATGAAGTTTTATAATAGAATCTGTCACTTGTCCTAAGTGCTGGCCATCTCACTTAGAATGCTGAGTGCAGTGTGGGCAAAATTTCCTGTCAAAGCACTCACTGTGGTATGGCAGGATTGGAAGACTATTAGAAATGTCATGGGCAATGATTAAAAAAGCTCTAGTTTTAATACCTTCTGGCTTTATTGAAAGAACTACCAAAGTGACATAGTGTCTTAACCCACAGGCAGATTTATTAAGGTGGAAATCTCTCTTGCTTTGTATTTAATTAGCTTAGTCTGTGGAGGGAACCTGGTAGCAGGGAAATCTCTCACTCTGACACCAAACATTGAACAATGAACCATACTTCAAGCTACTAAAAGAGAAGCAAGGACATTCTAATAAATTAACCACTAAGGAGAAAATATGGCCATCAGGTCATATTTTTACTGCAAGAACCTGTTCTTATATCTTTACTATCTAATTTGAAAGCTGCCTGCTTGCCTAATTTTTCTTGGGACATAAAATGAAAAGAGGAAATAAATTTTGAAATGTAGTATTGTGGATATTAATGTCATAATTTATATTCAAACTTAAAATTGGTATATGGAAAATGGAATACGTATAACTGGCATATATGTATATATGCATATATTATTCACAATTGTATTTTGCAGCACTAATATCAAAATTATAAACCATCCCTTAATGAATTTCCTACAAATTTTTATTAGGAAAGCAGAGAAATGATGATATTGATCAGCTTTTTATTAGGTTCATCAGAAAAGCAATTTGTTTTTGCCTAACATTAATATTAAGTTATATAATTACAAGAGAGCATCACCTCATTTGGCTAAAACAATTTTTAAGGGACAAAAATTATATTCAATTATAAATATATGACACCATAATGAAAGATAACACCGGAGTGACTTTGTGTTATTCTATCAATGATATTATGAGTCTCAAGAAATCTCAAAAAGTAGTTATTTTATGTCTAGCAAATTTCCATATTAAACATTCACAATTAACTAAATAGTATATGACGCTTTGAACAATAGTTCCGAAAAGTTTCTCTACAGAGTAATAAGTGTGTATTATCTAATTGCCAGATTTTTACATGAGCATGTATGTGTGTGCATGTTCATGCACAGGCCTGTACCCATTTCCATGTGTATGTATGTACATGTGTAGGACATAGAACAACCAGAACTGTCATTCCCCATGCATGATCTGCTCCTCTTTATGTATTATTTTTAAACAGTCACTTGCCTGAACATGCAATTAGGCTAGGCTGGATCACCATTAATTCCAAAGTGGTGTCTTGTAACTGCACCCCCAGTACTGGAATGACTCAATCACTGATGCTGTGTTTTTGCTATGGTTTCTGAGGATGGAACTCAGTTCCTTGTGTTTGTGATGGAAGCTTTTTTTTTCTTTCACCTACATCTTCAAATCCAATTACTAAGTTAAAAAGACACAAAGTGCTCTGTTTGCAGTGAATAAAGTAACCTAAGTCTACTAAAGTTAGTGGGGAGTGGGTGAGAGGCAATTCTGGCCTAAGAACTGGACATTCCTGCTCATTGATTAAACATGCTAAATGTGTATTTCTTTATGTTTGTCTGTAATAAGACCACGTTTTAGAAGTCACACATATCTTTGATAGATCCAAGTAACAACTGACAGGAGATTAGAAACTGTCACTCTTTCTACAGCAGTAGAAAATGAATGCTCACAACACAATCCTGAAGTGGCGAATGATGGCAAAGGAATAGCATCTTCCAAACACAGCAAGAACTGAGACTTGACACCACAAACAGTTGTCAGCAGCCACAATATCTGTACAGATTCAAAAAAAAAAAAAAAAAAAAGGAAGTAGAGCACAAAATCCCACCCTAAGACAAGAAGCTATTAACAGTTGATACCCCTGAGAAAAAGAAAATCAACTTTTTTCTATGGAGTTTTACCGGGTAAATCAACCATACTCCATGGCCAGGAGTAGTAATACAACTAGTATGGTTGTATCTCTTTGTTTTTGCTGTTGTTTGTGCATGTGAGTGTATGTGTGTATGTGTGTGGGGTGTTCTTCTTGTTTTGTGTTGACCTTTCTCTGTAATTTGGTTTATAATTTGTTGATTTTGATTTTGATTTCTTGAGAGATCTGACTATAAGCAACTAAAGAATGTTGAAAGCAGGCAAAATCATTTCCCTCAGGGAAGAGCAAATCAATTGGTTTTTCAATAACAAATGGTCAGGTCCCCCAGAGTTATATTTGTATTGATATATTCATTAAATAGAAAAGCAAAAAGGACACATAAATTTATAAGAGAGCCAGGAGATGGTAATGGAAATGTTTGGAAAGAGTAAGTGAAGGGAGAAATGTTGTAATATCATAACTTCAATTTTTAACAAAAAGTTTGAAAAACTGAATTACTGCTTTTACAAAAAAGTAAGTCTGTTTATAAATTGAGTAAAATCCCACAAGAAAAATCAATTTGGTAGCATAGAGACAAGTCTCAGCTTGAGGATAACAAATGAATATTTCTTTTCATATGGACAACCCCTAAGACTTGACATTTTTACTCACCCATCCAATCATAATACTGGACTTGAACTAAAACACTTATGTGCCTTTAAGGATACCTTGTAAAATATTTATCTTCTTTTCAAGAAAGAAAACACCATACATTGAAGATCAGCAACTTAACTATGGTGGTTTCACTTCATTGTCCATATCACTGAATTAACAATCACCGAGATTAGTCTTTAAGAGATTTCATAGAGGATAAATTGAGGGATGACATATATAGACTATGACTGACACCACAATGTGCCTTGTGAAGCCAAACATATCAGTTGAGGGAAAATGAGAAAACGTGATAAGCTTACATTTTCTCTCTTGAATATTTGCCTGTCATTCATTAGCTCACTATCCTATGAAATATTCTGTGAAACAAGAGTCTAAACATGTCATAATCTAACCTCACACAGCCTATAAAGGATTGTGAGAGTTGAGGTTGACTATTATGAGAGTAACTGAATTTTGGGATGGTGTGTGTGTGTGTGTGTGTGTGTGTGTGTGTGTGTGTGTGTTGTATTATTAGGTATGTTATTTAAAAATTGTATGGAAATAAACAATATTACAATGGGAATTTGCAGTAATTTTTCAGGATGGTGGCAATTGTTATTCTATTTATTTCATCTCTCTTTTATCTTTGAATATTATCTGTGGAGAGCCATGCCGCGAGCAATCGCCATTATAAGACGGTGCTGGCTTCCACTGCGCCTAACTAGTAAACAAGCCTTATGCGCAAGTGCAAGAGTGAACTCACGCTTAGTCACTGCCCATCTCGCGGCTTAGTAATGGGGTGATGGGTCGAGCAATGAATCAGGAGCTGTCACGCCACATCAGGTGCTGAAACGTCACGCTGCGGGCTATATAAGCAGCGCCATTTTCCTGGTTCGGGGTCTTCCTTCCTGAGAAGTAAGCAATAAAGCTTTTGCCGCAGAAGATTCCAGTTGTCCTGAGTGTGTTCTTGCTGGCGGGGACAAAAGCTCGGGATAATTATCCATGGAGTAAACACCTACCAATGTTTACATTTTAACAGAAATTGATTTTTGTGAGGAATTGTGTTTATTTTTATAAAGACAAGCCCATCTCTTTATTGAGTGAATTTAAGAGAAAATGAACACTTTCCATCAATTGATTTCTGAGAAGCCAACATTTCAACACTGCAAGATTTTAAGTTTCCTTACCATTGACCTATGCATTAAACATGGTTGCAGGGTTTTTTACATAGCAATTCACTACAATTTTCTATAAAATGTCAAGTGTCAAATTATATTTAAGTAACTAGATGGATCACATCACTTCCTTTAGATCTAACTAAATATTTAAAATAATTATATAGGAGATTGTCTTGACTAGGGAAACCTACTTTAATATGTTTGAGATATAAAATGTCCATGAATAATAATACACAAAACTTAATGTACCCAGATATGTTTACGTTAAGACATACTGATTCAAATTAAGTAGAAAGTAAATAAAATATTTATGGCTATCAATTTCACAAACTATACTACAGCTATTTCTGTAATAGCCAGCACTACCCCCAGTATGAACATATTGATTCTTATTATGTATTATTTGGCTAACTATAATAACAGTCTAAAACCATGTTAAAATAAATTAAATTAAAGAAATAAGTGATTTTCTTACTCTTCTGAAATATTTAAACGTGACAAAAATAATTAAAACAATCTGAGAAATTTATGTATTCTCTACACCAAATCTGACTATCCTTAGTATAATTTGGAACACCAAAGAGGAAAATGCTTGCCTAATACCAGCCAAAGAAAAACTAAAAGTTGATCTTTTTGTTTACTTTTTTGAACTCAATAATTTACAGATAAGCAAGCAAAAATATGATTGGGTTTGAGCTGGTTGATTTAAATATTCAACCTGTATTTATCTTCCAGTTGAAGCAGATGTTATAAAATCTTGTATCCTCTACAACTACAGTAGTTTTTATAATAACTGCTGCTCAGGGAAAGAAATTCTCAAATTCCATCCTATATTATTGCATTCTTCCTGCGTTCAGAATGGTATTCAATACTACAGTGAATATTCTCAAGAGGTATTTTTAAATTTCTGCATTAAGTAAACCTTTACCTTCCCAGATTTCACCTATATGAAAATTATAATACTTTACACTAAGGACTTTTTAAATGATCTCTAATGAAAGAGGTCCCTGAGACAATCTTAGCTTGTTCATATTTCTTTATTGAAAGAAATATGAACAAATATGTTGGGAAATATGGTAGGATTGAATACATATGCTTTATTCATGGAGAAACAAAATCATATAATCTTGGGGAAGGGTATATCTTCCCAGGAAGGGAAGGACACTGGCTGAAGGGTAAAGCTACTGAGATGCCTCACTAGCATGAGAGGGGTTTCAGATGCTATGCTAATTGAGGTACTGCTCTAGATAACATAGTTGTTATCTAGATAACATAGATAACATATTTGGGGATGTGGTTGCTTGTGGCAAAACAGGCATGGAAACAAAGAGCAAGTTAACTTACTCCAGTTGCAAACTCTGAAATTTTCACCATTTGTTTCTATTCCATTTATTATTAAGTGTTGTGTTTTCTGTTTCTATCTGGTTTTGTCACTAAATGACACTTTTAATAACTCATATTTATATAAATAATGGTATCTAATCAAATGTTTCAGTATGTATCATTTTAAGGAAAAAGACACCATCAATAAGACAAAAAGGCCATCAACAGATTGGGAAAGGATCTTTACCTATCCTAAATCAGATAGGGGACTAATATCCAATATATATAAAGAACTCAAGAAGGTGGACTCCAGAAAATCAAATAACCCATTAAAAAATGGGGCCATTGCATACACTAGCAAGATTTTATTGAAAGGACCCAGATGTAGCTGTCTATTGTGAGACTATGCCGGGGCCTAGCAAACACAGAAGTGGATGCTCACAGTCAGCTAATGGATGGATCACAGGGCTCCCAATGGAGGAGCTAGAGAAAGTAACCAAGGAGCTAAAGGGATCTGCAACCCTATAGGTGGAACAACATTATGAACTAACCAGTACCCCAGAGCTCTTGACTCTAGCTGCATATATATCAAAAGATGGCCTAGTCGGCCATCACTGGAAAGAGAGGCCCAATGGACTTGCAAACTTTATATGCCCCAGTACAGGGGAACACCAGGGCCAAAAAGGGGGAGTGGGTGGGCAGGGGAGTGGGGGTGGGTGGGTATGGGGGACTTTTGGTATAGCATTGGAAATGTAAATGAGCTAAAAAAAAAAAAAGAAAAAAAACAGCACAAAAAAAAATGGGGCTCAGAGGTAAAAAAAGAATTCTCACCTGAGGAATACCGAATGGCTGAGAAGCACCTGAAAATATGTTCAACATCTTTAATCATCAGGGAAATGCAAATCAAAAAAACCCTGAGATTCCACCTCACACCAGTCAGAATGGATAAGATCAAAAATTCAGTTGACAGCAGATGCTGGCAAGGATGTGAAGAAAGAGGAACACTCCTCCATTGTTGGTGGGATTGCAAGCTTGTACAACCACTCTGGAAATCAGTCTGGCAGTTCCTCAGAAAATTGGACATAGTACTACTGGAAGATCCAGCAATACCTCTCCTGGGCATATATCCAGAAGATGTTCCAACCAGTAAGAAGGACACATGCTCCACTATGTTCATAGCAGCCTTATTTATAATAGCCAGAAGCTGAAAATAACCCAAATGCCCCTCAACACAGGAATGGATAAAAAAAAATGTGGTACATTTACACAATGGAGTACTACTCAGCTATTAAAAGCAATGAATTTATGAAATTCCTAGGCAAATGGATGGAACTGGAGGGCATCATCCTGAGTGAGGTAACCCAATCACAAAAGAACTCAAATGATATGTTCTCACTGATGAGTGGATATTAGCCCAGAAACTTAGAATACCCAAGATATAAGATACAACTTGCCAAACGCATGAAACTCAAGAAGAACGAAGACCAAAGTGTGGATACTTTGCCCCTTCTTAGAATTGGGAACAAAACACCCATGGAAGGAGTTACAAGGACAAAGTTTGGAGCTGTGTCAAAAGGATGGACCATCTAGAGCCTGCCATATCCAGGGTTCCATCCCATAATCAGCTTCCAAACGTTGACACCATTGCATATACTAGCAAGATTTTGCTGAAAGGACAGTGATATAGCTGTCTCTTGTGAGGCTGTCCCGGGGACTAGCAAACACAGAAGTGGATGCTCATAGTCAGCTATTGGATGGATCACAGGGCCCCCAATGGAGGAGCTAGAGAAAGTAACCAGGGAGCTAAAGGGATCTGCAACCCTATAGGTGGAACAACAATATGAACTACCCAGTACCCCCCAGAGCTCGTGTCTCTAGCTGCATATGTATCAGAAGATGGCCTAGTCAGCCATCAGTGGAAAGAGAGGCCCATTGGTCGTGCAAACTTTATCTGCCTCAGTGTAGGGGAACACCAGTTCCAACAAGTAGGAGTGGGTGGGTGGGGGAGTATGGGGGCAGCTGGTGGGGGACTTTTGGGATAGCATTGGAAATGTAACTGAAATAAATACCTAATTTTAAAAAAATAAAATAAAATTAGGTAGGGGAAGTAAATCTGTGTCTAATGATGAGGTGACCCCTCTTTAAATATATCGCTGACCATCAAAAGCATAGAGTATCTGGATTTAAGACTGAGGAAGAGCATTTGTGTGTGTGACCTCGCCACATGGTGATGATTCCTTAAGTGCATAAGACTTGCTTATTTCTTCTTCATATAATAGCTCCTCTCCCAAGTCTGCTCAAATAAAGTGGTAAGCAGGTGAAAAAAAGAAAATGAAGCCACAGAAGTAGTGTGATTGCTAATAGACAATTCCTTATCCCTTCCTGCCCACATCTACTCATCTCGGATGTGGCTGCTCTGTCATCAACAACTAGTTGAGGAAGGACAGTGGCACTTGTGACAAGGACATGAGGACCTAAGTTTATTTACACAGTATACATAAATATGGGTGCCTTTTGGCACACACCTATATTCTCATGACTAAGGAGTCAGTCATGGATGCCCTATCTTAGAGACCAGTAAAATAATGAATTTGTTTCAGACCACTGATAATCAGTTTCTCAAAATATAGGCTGAATATTTCCTTAGTAACTGTACCGTTTGTAATGTCTGGCATCTGACCTTAGTGCCTATTTGAACACACACACACACACACCCACACACTAAATGTTTTAGTTTCAAGGTAAATTCTGAAGTCATTAACTCTGCTGTCATTCCCATAATTGATACTTTGGAAAGAAATTTTAAGGAATCACTAAAAACATCTTAAAGCATCAAGGGTTATCAAAATTACTTCAGTTTACTCACCCAAGGAAACTGTCATCTTGAAGGCTTACTGCTGAATAAATTCACCCTTTCTAGTACTTTTTGAACTCTGGCTGGCTGGTTCATTTAGATGTTCTTGCACAAAACTTTTCTCCAAGCTGACTGATTCAAACTTGCTTCTCAGCTACTTACCAAATTGCTCTTTCTCATTTCAAGGTAACTCTGAAAATTTGTCCATTTGTTCTAATTTTGTATCTCCTTCTTATTTCCTGGCTTCTCAGCTACTCAAACTGAAGAGAACTTCATGAATTCAAGTGAACTCAACAGCCTTATACTGAACTATACTGTACTCCACTCTGACCTGCACAGAACTGACTCAACTCCCTTACAATGAACTCAGTTCTCTCTCTCTCTCTCTCTCTCTCTCTCTCTCTCTCTCTCTCTCTCTCTCTCTCTCCCTCTCTCCCTCTCTCTCTCTCTCTCTCTCTCTCTCTCTCTCTCTCTCTGTCTGTCTCTCTGCACTGTTTTTAAGCAATCTTCCTTTCATGTGCTTTTTTTGGTTGTTGTTGTTTTGTTTTTTGTTTTTACAGAGAGTGTGGTTTATCCTAGCTCTGACTCATTCTGGCAAATCTTTTTCTGATCCATCAATTGGTCTGACCCTAAACTAGACGTCAACTTCAAACCTGTTCATTTCCTTCTACACACTAACATAACCTTGATTGTTTGGAATTAGAAGCATATCTGTATTCCAGCCAAAGAGATCTAACATGTGTTATTCCAGCTGGTTCCTCCAGACCTATAAGGTCTTTGGATATGATCCCAGAGAAGCCATGTTGTTGGATTAAAACTCCTCTACATAAGACTTATTGTCAGAGCCTTTAAATGATCATTTAATGAACATTCTTTATCATATAATAAACTAACCCTTATTAGCATATATCTCTTATAAAGGCTCTCTTTCTTTTTCTGATAGTTTGATAAAATACATGTACAAAAGCAATATGGGGGTAGGGTTTATTTTGTTTCCCCATTCCTGTGTACAATCCCTGATGACAAGAAATTCATCTATGAGGAACTTGAGGTGACTGTGCATGATTCATTCACACTAGAGGAAGTAGGGTATGATCAAAACTGTTACCCAGCTCTCTTACTCCTTTTTATTCATCATTGAAGCTCACAGTACACTGTAATGAATGAACGACTGAATGAAGACAAGGAATGAAGTGGAAAGTTGCATCTTTCCACTTCAATTAACATAAACAATATAAGCACTTGAAATCTTCATAAACTCTCACTTATGTACCCAGAAGCTTGTATCCTAATTAATCTTAGATTCTGTGACATCAACATTCATTAGGAATCAACTATTGATTAGCCTCCAAACGATGACACCATTGCATACACTAGCAAGTGTTTGCTGAAAGGACCCTGATATAGCTGTCTCTTGTGAGACTAGGCCAGGGCCTAGCAAACACATAAGTGGATGCTCACAGTCAGCTATTGGATGAATCACAGGACCCCCAATGGAGGAACTAGAGAAGTATCCAAGGAGCTAAAGAGATCTGCAACCCTGTAGGTGCAACAACATTATGAACTAACCAGTACCGCGGAGCTCTTGACTCTAGTTGCATATGTATCAAAAGATGTCCTAGTCGGCCATCACTGGAAAGAGAGGCCCATTGGACATGCAAACTTTATATGTCCCAGTACAAGGGAACTCCAGGGCCAAAAAGTGGGAATGGGTGGGTAGGGGAGTGTGGGGGAGGGTATGGGGGACTTTTGGGATAGCATTGGAAATGTAACTGAGGAAAATACGTAATAAAAAATATTTAAAAAGAGGAATCAACATTGAATGGCAGACTGATTTGTAGATATGAAAGAAACATGTCTTCTCACTCTAAAGGAATCCATATAGACCAAAGTAATGATGGCCCTGTAGTCCAACTTGGTGACTCAAAGCGTAATTATTAGGTTTGATAATAGAACTGTGGGTGATGTATTATATACAGGAAGAGAGTCTCAAAAGCAGCTGCATACTTGAATGTCCATAGCAGTACAGCAAGGACTTATAAGAGCATCAACCCTGAACCTATACACAACATCCGACCACCCCACGTGAATAAAGTCGTAGTTGATGGTTATAGAAAACTATTTGTACATTTGTAAGTAAAAATGAAAATATAATGGCTGAACTGAATTCATCCTGATTAAAGTTTATTTGTTATTTGATGTATGATTCTGGAAAAATAAAGCAATGTGTTAGTCTTCAGTGCATTTGAAAGCACATATTGTATTAGCAAATTTAACGTAATAAAGAAGATGGGTAAAGTTGCTATTGGTATTAGTAATTATACTGATAAGTAGAAAATTGCAATATTAATATTTCAACTTAAATTTTTATGTGAATCTATATTTATATATACATAAATACTGTACATTATTAGGAAATCTACCCTCAGTATAGTTATTACAACTTATAAATATGTATTTTAATGCTATTGCTACTATTGCTATTTTATTTTTAAAAATCCATCTATACTTCATTACTATAAATTAATTTATCACTTATAATTGCCACAAAAGCTCATCATTGATAATATTGTAAAAAGCTACTGCTCTATCTCTGATGTTGTTGAATGCTCATCTAATCTGCCCTCAGAAAATTGTAAGTTAAAGCACTAGAAACTCTCTAGAATCTTCGAGGGTGAGCCTAGAGAAAACTCTTAAGAATCTTGCATAAGCAGCCTGAATGGCCATCTCAGGAAAGGGTTCCAGTGGTGGGACTGGGACATGAACACAGCCAAAATCTTTGATCTATAATTTGTCTTGCCTAAAAGATATGCTGAAGGTAATTGTGGGGAAGAACTGGTGAAAGTGGCAAACAAATTAATCCAACTTAAAGCCACAGCATGAGATTAAGCTCAAGCCTGACACTGCCAGGATGGCCAGGAACCATTGGCTGGTTAGCCCAGGGGCCTAGAAAAGAATTAAACAGGAACAGCAAAAAATCAGGTGATTCCTTATGATATTCTGCTATGATCATAGAATTGGTATGTAGCCAATTTGTCATCAGAGAGCACTCACTGAGCAGATCCAGAGACCCATATCCAAACATTTGGAGGAGTTCAATGAATCCTGCAGAAGAAGGGAGAATGAATTGTAGGACCCAAAGTAGGAAAGACATCATGAGAATAAAACCCATAGAATCTTCTAAGCAGTGTTAATAGGAGATCACAGAGACTGCAGTGGCAATCCCAGAGCCTGTATAGGTCCATCTTAGGACTCTGCATATACGACTTAGTATTCCTATAGGATTCCTAATGATTCCTTCTGTCTCTTCTTGTGACATCTTTCCTTCTCTTGGGTTGCCTCAACCAACCTTGATATGAGGATTTATGCCTATACTTATTGTAAATTTTAGTCACAAATCCATTTGATATCTCAGAGAGATCTGCTGTATTTTGAAGGTAAAAAGAAGAGGAGTAGATCTCAGAGAGAAGGATGGACTGGGAGGAGTGGAGGTGGAGAAGGAAATGGTGGATGAGATGTAATGCATAAGACAATAATGAAAAAGAAATAAATGCAAAAGAAAAGAAAGTGTTAGGCTGAATAAAATTGTTCTACATAAAAATCAACCAAAGGAGTATAACTGACATCTCAGTTATGAACTTATAGGCTGTAAATACAAGGGTACACACATTTGAAAAAGAAAAGGTTTAAATCACACATTGAACTCCACATATTAATGGTGGCAGACTTGAACATATAACTCCCACCAGTAGACAGATCATCCAAACAGAATACTAAGCAGGGTAATAATGAAACAAAGAGAGGTGATGAATCAAATGATCCAACTGATGCATACAGAACATTTCAGTGACAAAGCAAGATTCAACACATACAAGAAGATTGAACTAACGTATTTCATCTTATGTATTAAAGCTAGATTTCAAGAACAACAGAAATACCAAAAAATCTACAAATCCATGGAAACTGAGAGAAAATTTTACAACTTCATATGAAAAACAAAAACAAAAACAAAAACAAAAACAAAAACAAAAACCAGCATAGCTATATAAATAATCCTGTGTAATAAAAGAACTTCTAGAGGTATCACCATTCCACATCTCAAGTTGTACTACAGAGCAATAGTAATAAGACTTACATGACATTGGTATAGAAACAGACAGGTTTAACAATTAAATCAGAATGAAGACACTGAAGTTAACCCAGATACTTATGAACACTTGGTTTCTACATAGAAGCCAAAATTATACAATGGAAAGAAAAAATATCTTCAAAAATACTGCTGGTCTACTTGGCTCTCTGCATGTAGAATAAAACAAGTATATCCATATTTATCACTCTGCAAAAAACTCAAGTCATAGATGATCAAACACTTCAACATAAATCAAGGTACACTAAATATAAAAGAAGAGAAATTAAGGAACTACCTTGAACACACTGTCACAGGAGACAATATCCTAAACAGAAAACAAATGCTAATTAAGTCAGTAATATCAACAATTAATAAATGAGACCTCATGAAACTGAAAAATTTTCTAGAAGGCAAATGACATTGAGAATAGCACAAAACAGCAGCCTACAGAGTAAGAAATGATTTTCCCCAACAGCTAATAGAGGGCTAACATTCTAAAATATATAAAAATTGCAAGATATTAGAAACCAGCCACCTAAATAACCCAATTAAAAAGGGGTACAGAAAACTCAGACACTTTGGTCTTCATTCACTTTGCCCCTTCTTAGAATTGGGAACAATCACCCATGGAAGGAGTTACAGAGACAAAATTTAGAGCTCAGACAAAAGGATGGACCATCTAGAGACTGCCATATCCAGGGATCCATCCCATAATCAGCCTCCAAACGATGACTCCATTGAATACACTAGCAAGAGTTTGCTGAAAGGACCCTGATATAGCTGTCTCTTGTGAGACTAGGCCGGGGCCTAGCAAACACATAAGTGATTACTCACAGTCAGCTATTGGATGGATCACAGGGCCCCCAATGGAGGAGCTAGAGAAAGTATCCAAGGAGCTAAAGAGATCTGCAACCCTGTAGGTGCAACATTATGAACTAACCAATACCCCGGAGCTCTTGACTCTAGCTGCATATGTATCAAAAGATGACCTAGTTGGCCACCACTGGAAAGAGAGGCCCATTGGACATGCAAACTTTATATGCCCTAGTACAGGGGAACACCAGGGCCAAAAAGTGGGAGTGGGTGGGTAGGGGAGTGTGGGGGAGGGTATGGGAGACTTTTGAGATAGCATTGGAAATGTAATTGAGAAAAATACGTAATAAAAAATATTTAAATTAAAAAAAAAAAGGAAAAGAAAACTCAGACACTATTGTTGATGCCAAGAAGTGGTTACTGACAGGAGCCTGAGAGGCTCTGTCTCCTGAGAGGCTCTGCCAGTCCCTGAGAAGTACAGAGTTGGATGCATGCAGCCAAGCATTGTACTGAACACTGGGTCTCCAATGGAGGAGTTAGAGAAAGAACTGAAGGAGCTAAAGGGTTTCGCAACCCAATAGGAGGAAGAACAATATCAACCAACCAGACCTCCCCTCCCCTGCCCAAGAGCTCCCAGGGAGGAGAGGCCCTTGGTCCTGTGAAGACTGAATACCCCAGAGTAAGGGAATGCCAGGGCAAGGAGGTGGGAGTGGGGTAGGGTAGGGGAACACTCTCATAAAAGCAAGAGGAGGAGGGTGAGATAGGGGGCTTTCAGGGGGAAATCAGGAAGGGGGATAACATTTAAAATACAGTCACCAAAAGCAAACACTATTGTGGATGTAAAGAAATGCAAGCTGACAGGGGCCTGATATGGCTGTCTTCTTAGAGGCTCTGCCAGAGCCTGACAAATACAGAAGTGGATGCTTGCAGCCAACCATTGGACTGAATACAGGTCCCCAAAGGAAGAGTTAGAGAAAGGACTGAAGGAGCTGAAGGGATTTGCAACCCCATAGGAAGAACAATATCAACCAACCAGATCCCCCCAAGCTTCCAAGGACTAAACTAGCAAGCCAGGAGTACACATGGAAGGATTCATGGCCCCAGCTGCATATGTAGAAGAGGATGCCCTTGTTGGATATCAGTAGGAGAAAAGGCCCTTGGTCTTGTGAAGACTTGATGCCTCAGTGTAGGGGAATGCTAGGGCAGAAAGGCAGGAGTGGGTGTGTGGGTGGGGAAACACCCTCACAAAGCAGAGGGGAGGGAGAATGGGATAGAGGACTTCTAGGAGGAAACCAGGAAACAGGATAACATTTGAAATGTAAATAAAGAAAATATCTAATGTGGTACAGAGCTAAACAGATAAATTCTCAACAGATAAATTTCTAATGACAGAAAAGCACTTACGTAATACAACCAGAAAATATAAATCTTATGCACAAGTGAATTTTACTCTTGACAGGAGCAACATGGCATATACTAGTCTGTATATTTAGAAAAGTAGCTTCAACTAAATTGTGGTAAAAGACACAGGGCTAAAAAAAATCCACAGTTAAAAGATTCTATGCTAGTAAATTTGTTGTGATTTCTTAGAAAATTGGCAGTAATTCTACCTCAAGACTGATATACCACTCTTGGGCATATACACAAAAGATCTTCCACCATCCCACAAGGATACTTGCTCAACTATGTTCATAGAAACTTTATTTGTAATAGTCAGAAACTGGAAACAATGCAGATGCCTCTCAGTTGTTGAATGGATGAAGAAAACGTGGTTCATTACCCCTGGAATACTACTTAGCTATTAAAAACAAGGACATCATGAAAGTTGCAGGCAAATGGATGGAACTAGAAAATATCATCCTGAATGAGGTAACCTTTGACCCCAAAGGACATATATTCACTTTTGAATGGAAATTAGCCCTAAAGTATGGGATACTCATGCTGCAATGCCCAGTGCAAAAGAAGCTAAATAACAAGAAAGACCAACAAAGGATGCCTGAATCTCACTCTGAAAGGGAAATAAAATTGCTATTGAAAGTGGATGGAAAGAGGAAACTGGATGGGAAAGATATTTCAGAGGGAATGGGAGGTTGGGGATCAGATGTAGTTTAAGCTAAGGAGAAAGTGCCAAGAAAGTGAAAGGACATTATTGGGGGAGGTGGGAGAGGAAGGCAGCATGGGTCAGAGACTGATGATGGGGGGAGGTTCTAGGGAGTCTACCTTAGGCTCCTAGAACTTGGTGATAATGGAGTTTGAAGTGATCACCTCGTTTTTCCAGGAATGACTGTCAGTGGAGCAAGGTGGGGACACTACCCCACCTAAAAAACGTTCAACTGAAAAACTCTTCTACCTACAAGAAGTGCAGAGACAATGATGTTTCAGAAACAGAGCAAATGGCCAACCGATGAACTGGTCAACTTGAGTTCCATCCATGAGCAAGAACCAACCTGTGACACTATTAGTGATTGTCCACTATGCTTTCAGACAGGAGCCTAGCATAACTGTCCTCTGAGATGCTCCACCAAACAGCTGACTGAAACAGATGCAGGAACCAAAGCCAAACATTAGACCAAGTTTAGAAAGACTTATAGAATAGTTGCAGGAAGGATTGAGGAACCAGAAGTGATAGGGACTCAACAAGAAGACCAACTAAGCCAAATACCCTGGACCCTTGGGACTTCTCAGAGACTGAGCCATCAACCAAAGAGCCTATAAGTGCTGGACCAAGGTCCCCAGCACTTATATAGCAGATGCACAGCTCAGTCTCCATGTGGATCCTGTAAGAATTGGGTGTTGCCCCTAAAGCTGCTGTTTGTCTGTGGAATCTCTTCCCCAAGTGGGCTGCATTGTCTGGCTTCAGTGGAAGAGGATGCTCCCAGTTCTTTGGAGACTTGATGTGCCAGGGTGGGGGAATACCCAGGGGAGGGCATCACCTTCTCAGAGGAGTAGATGAGGAGGATAGCAGGAGAGATTGTGTGAGAGGGGGACTAGAAGGGGGGATCATTTGCTATATAAAATGAATAAATAAGTAAATTGTTGAAAAACTACCTTGGGATCAAATTTCTTGAAAATATGAAGAATATATGGAACATAGTATATCATATGCTTTACAAAAGTACCTTATCAAGTAACATTTTTATTACATTTTCTGTATTGGAAAATGTGGACCTAGATACATGGAGCAATTATACAAAATATATAGCAAATAGTTTTGATATATATTTCATCTAGAATGAAGTAAAGGACTAACCCAGAGTACTTTTTATTTTTCTAGTAGTAATTTTTAAGGATATATCTTTGTGTGTGTGTGTGTGTGTGTGTGTGTGTATACGTGTGTATGTGTATGTGTGTGTGTATGTGTATGTGTGTATGTCTGTCTATGTGTACATGTGTATGCATGTGTGTGTGTATGTGTGTGTGTGTGTGTGTGTGTGTGAGAGAGAGGGGGGGCGGGGGAGAGACTAGGCATGTGTGTTGTTCCTAATGGAAACCCGATAACATTTTTTTTTAATTTTACATTTCTAAGGGTTGAGATATTCTTTGAAGGTTGATCAATTTGGGTCTCAAATCTTATGCAGACAAATCTGCGACATTTTGGTTTTAGTTATTTAGATATGGCCTATTAACTGCATTGTGTTCCATTGACTGGACTAAAACTATTGAAATTAGTGCAGCTCTCTGCAAACTTATTTTTTTTTTCTGAATGCATATAGTAATCCCTGAAACTTAGTGGATTCAGCCATTGCAGCTGTGGGATCACTGGATGTGTTTCTCATTTTGTCTCAATGTGATCACATTAAATGCATCTCCTTTTCCTGTTTACAATATTAATTTGCATTGTAATTTTATTTTTTTGAGGATTCGTGGTCAATTCCGACTTAAGCAACAGGCTATTACCCTCAAATTTAATGAGGAGATCAGAACAGAGTATTAGATCATACCATCTTTTCCTATCAGTTCAGTGCCATTCCTTGATGTACTCCTCCACTCTTCTCAGCCATTTCAAGGGCTTTCAATACCATGTGAAGCCTTCTGAAATATTCAAGTATGTGACTATTAAATTTATTTTGGGACTTTTGAAAACATGATTTTTATCTTATTGTTAAAATTATTTTTTGGTTTAAATATGTAACTACTCATTTAAAAAGAATCCTTGCCCTTTATCTGCACAAGTATCCAGTGAGGAAATTTGGATTATAATAAAGGATTTAGAAAAAGGGCATGCAGTTTTTGGTTATTTGGTGGAAAAAAATTATGCCAACCAACCCCATAGTATAAAGCATCTTATGCCAAAGGGAGGGTGGAAGGTCAGGACATTACTTCCTCCACTTCTTAGAATTGCTCATGAAGCCTTTTCATTTTCTGGATAAAAAAATATCACTTGTACTGCTTTCCCTCCCAGATGCAGCTGTTCTGCATTCAGAGCTATAACTGATCATAACTGACATTGCTTACTAAGGTGGGAAAACTTAGTCTCAGCTCCTACACTTTCCACCCGGACTCACTCCAGATGCCCTCTGCACTCATGAGGCTGATAACATGATGGCTTCCATTAAAGAAAAAGTTGAAGCTCTCTGAACCACTTTCTCTAAAGCACTGCTGACACAATTATTTGATACAACGATATAGAAAGCAGTGTAGTATGGTGGCAACCCATACTGGAAGCAATGCTATGTTCTGCTTAATCCCTATATGCTCCACTTGAGTGCCCTAGCATGTCTCTGTATTTCTACATTGCATTCATGATTTTACTCATTCAAGGTCTTTTTTCTTCTTCATCTTTTATCACGAACATTAATATGATGGAAGATGCCCTTGGATCAGGACTTCCTTGACAGAAAGAGTAATTGTTTTCCTTTGCTCTAATACAATTGATTCTTGTTTATCTATGTTCCTGGGGAGGGGAAGGTATCGCATGTGAATTAAACAAATGAATGGGCAATATCATTCTGTACTCAACTTTGAAAGGGTTAGATTAGAAAACATTCAGAGATGGAATGAATAAAAGAAAGAGAAAAAGAACAAAGGGGGAAAATTTAAAGGGAATCAGAAGAGAAAATGTTAAAAGATTTTAAGTTTCATAATGAACACCACATTTTCTTTAAGATTTATTTTCCTTTCAATTTTGTGATTTTTGTGGTTGTGTGTGTGTTTGTGTGTGTGTGTGCTTGTGAACACATGCATAGTTTTTGTGGACGCCAGATGTTTAACTCTCTTTGGAGTTGGAACATGAGGCAATTGTGAGTTGTCCGACATAATTGATGCATCACACCTTTAGGTTTTCTGGAAAAATAGTATGATAGCCCATTCTTCTAGGCAATGAATACAAACCTTTAACATTTGAAACTTATAAAGTTGGTACAATAATTCAAGGATGCTGTACATCATGATTAGAACACATAACTAATGTTATCAGTTGTGATGACCATGCAGTATGTAATTGAATATATGGAACTTTACAAAGGAAAATGGTTCATAATATTTATATGTACTGAGTGATAAGATATTCAATTTGCTCTTGTCAATTTAACTAAAATAAGGTATGATCACTAAACTGCCATATTGTTCTTTTCACCTAAGAAATGCTTTATTTATGTTAACAAAACACAAAATAAGCTTTGCATAAAAGTTAAGTTCTAGATATCAGTGTGTTTTTTATGAAAGACATAGTGCAAAGGAACTTTAACACCAATGTAATTTGAAACCCAAATCCAGCAAGCACATAAGTTACAATATTCACTGAGCGGTTATGTTCAATTTTATAAGTCTCCACATAGGTTTTAAATGTAACATGTCATCTAACACACTATTATAAATTACTCTGCAATAAATCAACGGTTTAATTTCAGTTCAATAATATTTGGTATTTTCATTACGGGTAATATATTTGTTCATTTGGGCATGTTTTATCACAAAATTCTGTATACCACATATTGAGGCAGGTAATAATTACTATGTTTATTTATTTACTCAAAGAGAAGGTCTTATCTTTCTTATTGTCTAATCATATCTCAAGGTAACCTTGAAATTCTGTCTCTAGCCAAATGTTGGAATTATAGACACATAACCACCTTGCACAGTTTATGCAAGTTAGGTAGAAGTGGATGTAAAATCAGGGCTCTATGCATGGTGGACAACAATACCCACTCTGAGCTATAGCCCCAAGCCCCAATAGGCTTACTTTTTTCCAAGTGAAAGGTGATAGGTGAGACTTCTACAGTAGTGTTAGAAATTCATTGAATATGATTGCAGCTTGAAACGGCCAGGACATATATCAGAAAAATACTTCATTCTGAAAACACCTTAAATCATATACACCTTTGTATATTTACTTTGAAATCATTTCTTCTTGAATAGTTAATCATATTGCATATACATTTATAACATATTCCTCTGGATTATCTTTTATATCCATTTATAGTATGATTCTGTAACTATATTTTTGTTTAAAATTTAGATTTAAATATATTTTGACCATATTATTCCACCCTCCATGTCTTTCCAGATCCTCTCCTCCTCTAGACCTATCCACATTTAAGTTCTGTCTCAAAACCAAACAAATCCAATACAACAACAAAACACACAAAACAGAGAAATCAGGAGAGAATGCCACCAAAACTAAACAAAAACAAACATAGAATAAAAGGAAACCACCAAAGTGTAACCAAATGAAAGCATTCAAATATGTAGAGTCCCTTAAACATTTGCCAGTGAGACCTACTAAAGATTAGTTGATATACCGAGTGTCATTACACAAGAGAAACTTATCTTTTCTTCTTCAAGAATGTATAAGTGATATTTAGCTTTTTAACCTTTACACTAGTGGCTAGAGTTTAATTTATTCTTAAATAAAAATGTATAAATAAACAATAAAACAACAAAGTTGGACAAGACAAGATAACAGAAGGACAAAAAGGCCCCAAAGAAGGCACTAGAATCAGAGGTCCACTCAAATCAGTGCACACTCAGTAATCCCATAAGAATAGCAAAATTGTAGCAATATCTAGACAGGGGACCTAGTATAGAACAATGCAGACCCTGTGCATGCTGTTTAAGTTTCTGAGAGTTCAAATGAACTTTGCTCATGTTAATTTAGAGGGACTTGTTTTATTGGTGTACTCCATTCTTTCAGACTCCTGCAGTCTTTCTTCCTCCTTTTTCTCAGGATTCACTGAACTCTTTCGGGGGGGGGGGCGGGGGGGGAGGGAGGCGGCTATGAAGACATATCTCTTTTAGGGCTGAGCATTCCATAGTCTTTCACTCTTTGTATTATGCATGGTTACGTGTCTTTATCTGCTCCCATCTGCTGTAAGAGAAGGTTGGTTTTGCTAATGATGGATGAACTAGGCACTAATCTATTAGCAGAGCAGAGTATCATAAAATGTTATTTTATCACTACCGTTTTCCACCTTTTTAGACCATTTAATCCTATTTTTAAACCAGGGCCCTGGGCAATCTATAAGAAGGTGCTTGGTCACCCAAGCAGTGTTGGCTATGGATTTAAACTTCTAGAGCGTGAGGAGTAGAACCCCAAACGCTAGAAACAAGGGTTGGGCTCTGTGAAAGCAACAGCTCAACATCTTCATATTCAGTGTGTTTGAAGTGTTTTCTTCAGCGATGAAACCTTTATATATATGGTTCTGTACTATACCATAAATGTCTCTTAGTTTTATCTGTCTTTCTCTTACCTTGGGTAATGTTTGGGCTTAAATAGGAAATTCAGTGTTGGTTTTGTTTTAATATTACATAGATTCTTTACTATTAGCAACGAACACAAAATAGCCGAACATTAGTTTTAAGATGTAAACAGGCATTTAAGTTTTGTAAATTCAATTATTTTCTTTATATTTCCTCTTTGAATCACATTTTACCTACTTGAGAGATTTTCTGTATGCACAAGTTCTGCACGTAAAATACATAAAATGGAAAAAAAATTACACATGTGCAGGTCGATGTAAGCCAATAACTTGCAGGGGTCCCATCATGCACCTTTCCACAGATTTCCCATACAGTACAGATCAGGATTTGCACAGCCTAAAAAACATAATTGGTTTCAATGTATAAACCCACATGTATTAATTTTTTTCCTTTATATTTTGTATTTTGACTGACATTCTTAGACCTTTTTATAAAACAAAATTGTACATTGCCCATTTTCATATCATGTGAACAGATTTTTTTCTACTATTATTAACAAATACATTTAGACTTATTTTTCTCAAGGTTTAGTATTATGCTTTCAGTCATTATTGAGAATATGAGTGAATATAATGATCTTTGACATTAAACAGAAAAAGAATATTTCTCTACCAATGTGATTAACATATATTTCCTTCCCGAAATTTAAGAGTATATTACCCTGAATTTTATCTTGGCCTTATGTAACATCCTTCATTATAAGAGATTCAATTTTTATATAGTGCTGTGATCCAATTATATATTTTTTAGTTGAAAAACACCTAAAATGTTCCCAGAAAGAAGTTTTGCTGATGAATACTAACATACAGATTTAATATAAATGACCTTCAGACAGAAGAAACATCAGAAACTATTTAATGCATTCATATCTTCTTAAGAAACAAGAATTCTCTGTGCCCTAGTTTCTATGCTAGATCCAGGAGATACAAAGGTGAAAACAACATAGTCCTTGTCCTTGAGATGTTCAAGTATAGGAGGCAGGCAATGAACTATAAGATAACTTCAACACAAAGTACTTAGAGCTACACAAGTATGAAAGGAGTTCTGATTAAAAACCACTATGTTTTATGCTAAACATTTTCCTGTGTAAATATTTTATGTAGTCACTTTTTAAAGGGATACATTTTTGAATGCTATAAGAAAACAACCTTCGTTAGAATATTATTTGCTAAAGTATTTCTGATCAATTTTAACTATATTCAAAATTTTCAATAGCTACAACTTAAAAATAATAAGGATTTACTATATGTCCTGTGGTTAATTTAAAATTTATGTGGTTTTCCTAATTAATATTAATGGTAATTTTTATTTCGTTATAATAAAATTACATTGTTTTTCTCTTCCTTTACTCCCTAAATTCTTTTTTGCTTTTTTTTTTAATTCATGGTCTCCTTTTTCATTACATGTTCTTATATACATATATTTATTATATATTACTACATATACAACCTACTCATTGTAGTAGTGTGTGTGTGTGTGTGTGTGTGTGTGTGTGTGTGTGTGTGTATGTCTTTGTGTTGGGGCTATTTGATATTAAACAACCAATTTCTGTGCTTTTCCCTTCTTTTACTCTTAATATTTTCTCATTGCCTTTGTTCTCTGTATAAGGTTGACATATCTTGGGGGTTTTCCCTGCCCACATCAGCGTGTCTATTGCTGTTGTCCTCATTTTGTTCACTTTTCATCAATTCATAATATTAAAAGATAGGAAGAAATAAAAATCCTTTTAAACTCAAAGTAGAGTATATCATATTAATAGTTATGTGACATGATAAAATTATGTTCAATAATTTTAGCTAAAACTAATCCCTCTTGTTTTCTCAAGAAAGTTTCTAATTCTGCGGTCAAGAATGGCTTCTAATTCATGATAGTCTTTCTATCTTAGATTTCTGTTTAATATCTTAGTTCAAATGTATATTTACTGTAAACTTTTAACTACTATACCAACTACATTTCTCAGCCATTATATTACAAAATGACACACATCCAAAAGAAATTATCAGTTCACAGAGTCACAAATCCTTCCTTGCAAGGTAATACATTTTAATATGAACAGACAAACATGTCAATAAATGTGCGTTGAAAGGTATATACTTGGTAGCCATATCAGGGAGGATTAATGATGAAAATTCTACAGGTATCTTCAGGTGGGGATTTTCTTCCGTTATCAGACTCTCTATAGTCAGCAACACAAAATAAATATGTTGTCTCTAATATCCAGTAACTAATATTTGTTAGACCTTGCATTGTAAAAAAAATGACAAAGACAGCAATAATCTTTTTTGTTGAGGGAGTAAGCATTGTTATCACTACAGAAAAGCAAGAGAATTTACTTTTCAAGCACATTGTGGATCTTTAGATGTTAGCCACCTATCTTAATTTGAAATGATTAGTTTAAAAAGCATTTTTGCATGAATTTAGCAACTTCTGTATGAAGTTATCATGTTTATTTTATTTATTTTAGGCATGTTAATGAGGTATGATTGGGTGATAGTTCTTTTACAATGCTGGTAAGGGTAGAGTTTATAATATTACTTGAAGGCAGTATCTCACAGCATACTCAGTCATCCTCTGGCTCTTTCTAAACAACAACAACAATTCAGGGAGTGTGGTAAACTGGACATCAAAAGCCTAAGAGTTAAAAACTCTGCATAAAAAAATCTAAAGACAATTAAGGAATATTAAGAGTGCGATGGATAGAGATTACTCTACTTACCAGAGAAATTAGTTATCTAATATCCAATGTGAATTCCTGAAAGAAATCATATAAGTAAACTTATACAGAGTGAATAGGCTTTATATGTAAAACATGTATTTACACATTTGTATAAATAACAATTAATGAAAATGAGGCAATGAAATATAAAGAGATCAACAATAAATATATGGGAGGATTTTTATTTAGTTTTTTCTTTTTTAATTTTTATGCATTACTCTCTCATATATTATATCCTAACAATAGTTTCCCCTATTTCTTCCAATCCAGTCTTCTCCCATCTCTTCTCCCCCTACCCATCATCCAGTCTTCCATTTCTCTTCAGAAAAGGACAGGTTTCCCAGGGATATCAACTTAACATAGCATATTATGTTGCAATAAGATCAGGCACTTCCTTCATGTTTTAAGGCTTAAAAAGGTGAACTAATAGAAGGGAAAGGGTCCCAAAACCAGGCAAAAGAGTCAGACAGCCCCTGCTCATTAGGAATTCTACAAGAATACCAAGGTACACAACTATAATATATATACTATGTATATGGAGAGAGCCTAGATCAGATCCACGCAGGCCCTAGTTGTTGGTTCAGTCTCTATGAGCTGCTACGAGCCCTGGTTAATTGATTCTTTGGATTTTCTTGTGGTGTCCTTGTCTCTGTGTCCTCCAATGTCCAGCCCAACTTCCACAAGGTTCCTCCAAGCTCCAACTAATTCTTAGCTCCAGGTATCTGCATCTGTTTCCATTGGTTGCTGAAAGAAGCCTCACTGATGATTATTATAATAGACTCCTGTCTAAAAGAATAGCTAATATTATTAGATATTATCTTATTGACTTTTTCACCCAGTCATGTTAAGTTCTACCATAGGTAGCTGGGATATCCAGCCTTTGGTTCCTGCCTCTTTAGGTAGCATCAGGGGTATGCTCCTAATCAAGGTATGGGTCTGAAGGTGGATCTGTTCTTTTCTGGCCACACCCACAAGGTCTGTGCCCCATTTATCACATCACATTATACAGGCAAAACAAATTTTAGGTTGAAGGTTTAGTAGCTAGGTTGTGTTGGCATAATATTTTTGTGAATTCTGTAAAGGTTATCCCTGTATTAGTCAAATGCTGATTTATCTACCCTCATATCTTGGCTCAATCTGGTTAACTATTATAATGCTTATACCAAGAATCTCTCTCAGGTTTGTATAAACAATTCTTAGCCTTTATTTTCTGCTTTGTCAGTAGATATTGATCACCCAATGGCTGACCAAATGAGAGAATAGGGTAGATGCTCTAGGATGTTTTGTAATAAATATTTAATCTCCACTTGTCTTTTGAGAAATTTTGTTGTTATTTTCTTCTATGAACAAGGATACTATCTTGATAAATATTATTTCTGAAAGATAGTGTATTACTGAAGCTGGAACATGACTTATGCAATCACGAGAAACCAGTGATAAGTTACTTGTGTGGGAAACATTGTCAGTATGGTAACTTCATTAAGACAAAGATGCTTAGAGTTGATTTTCAAGTACTATGGAATATAATGCATGTTTTTATTTTCAAATAAATTGTTAAATTCAGTATTTAATAATCATATGTCTGCTTTAAAAATAACAATATTTAATGTGAAATGATTTTAGTAGTCTAAAATGTATGAAACACTAAGCATTTCAAAGGTATATATTATAATTATTAGAATTATATTCTGTTGTAATCACAAATTGATGCCTAACCCTATTGTCATCAGAGCAGTTTCATCCAGCCACTGATGGAAACAGATACAGAGATCCACAGTCAAACATTATGTAGAGTATGGGGAATCCTGCTGGTAAGAGTTAAGGAAGCATTGAGAGGGCCGCATGGGTCAAGAACACTAGATGAAAATCAACAGGCTTGAGAAACCTCCTCTTATAGGTGCTCACTGAGACTTAACCCACAATCAGGGAGCCTGTACAACCTAGGCCCTCTGTATGGATAGATAGATAGATAGATAGATAGATAGATAGATAGATAGATAGATAGATAGATAGATAGATAGAGATAGATATATAGATTGATAGACATAGATGATATAGGTAGATATAGATACAGATACAGATATAGATATAGATGATATATATATACATACATATAGAGATAGAGATAGAGATAGCCGGGCAGCTTGGTGTTATTATGGGACTCATAACTGAAGGATGGTGCTCTGTTTTAGATGCTTAATATAAGGGATGGGGGCTGCCTAACCTTATTGAAAATTTATAGGAGATACTTAATTGGTACTCTTGGGAGGCCTGCCCTAATTTGAAGGCAAATAGAGGAGGAGTAGGAGGAGTGGCTGAAAACAGATGCCTTGGGAAAAGAATGGTGAAGGTGAGGGTAGATGGAAGAAGATAAATTAATAAAAAAAAGATTAGTTGTAAAAGAAAAAAATGTCATAATGAAAAATCAAGTTTTAGTATAATGAAATCACTACATACTGTAAACAGGAATTCTCCACATATTAGTGAATATTCAAACAAATATGTTAGAAAAATACAGAATTAAAAGGTTGGCTTATTTGAGAATGGAGAAAGTCTGTAACAATAATATTAATCCACAGTGGAACCCTTCATTTGTACAAAAGCCCAAATACTATTTATATCCCCTGATGGATTATGAGGAGAGTGCTCTCTTTTTACTACAAGTATTCTTTTTCCCCCCACATTTTTATTAGATATTTTTTTCATTTACATTTCAAATGCTATCCCAAAAGTTCCCTATACCCTCCCCCTGCCCTGCTCCCCTACCCACTCACTCCCACTTCTTGGCCCTGGCATTCCCCTGTACTGGGGCATATAAAGTTTGTAAGACCAAGGGGCCTCTCTTCCCAATGATGGATGACTAGGCCATCTTCTGCTACATATGTAGCTAGAGACACGAGCTCTGGGGGTACTGGTTAGTTCATATTGTTGTTCCACCTATAGGGTTGCAGACACCTTCATTCAGCTCTTGGGTACTTTCTCTAGCTCCTATATTGGAGGCCCTGTGTTCCATCTTATAGATGACTGTGAGCATCCACTTCTGTATTTGCCAGGCACTGGCAAAGCCTCACAGGAGACAGCTATATCAGGGTCCCTTCAGCAAAATCTTGCTGGCGTAGGCAATAATGTCTGTGTTTGGTGGCTGATTATGGGATGGACCCCCAGGTGGGGCAGTCTCTGGATACTATTCTTAATATATTATTTTACAGTATTTCAATATATACTATATATTGTCTTAGACTCCCAAATTATTAAGTTCTCTGTTTCTGCATTCCATTTATGATATGATTCTGTTCCTCATGACTGTTGAAATGAAAACTTCATCTCTTTGTCCATTCTGTCTGTCTCTCTCCATTTCTCTGTATTGCTTCTCCCTTATCCATCCTTCATTCTAAACATGTATATTATGTCAAAAAGTACACAAAATTGAAACTTTCATTAGATTGGTTATGATCAGTGTTTATTATCTTCTCTTCTGTATGTTAATGAAATATAAAATGAGATCTAAACTTCCTTCACATTGGTATTCACTTTGAAGTTCATGAACTTTTATTGTTAAATTTTAATATCTAAAGTGAATTTTCAGATTGAAAAACCAATGGTAAAGCACTGAGATTTAGTTTAATATAAAGATCATATAACATTAATGAAATAACAAAAAAATGGCAATATTAATTAGAACATTTTTGAGAAAAAATGCCAGGCATTATGATTCATAATCAAGTTTACAATAAAGAGTTTTTCTAGATAACTAAGATTTGAAAAATAATTGGCACCATTGTTTCCTTACATCATGCCTAAATCACTCTCTCAGTATTTAGCTTAATTACCACAGATGTGTGAAGCTGAATATGGATTGTTATATAATACTTTTGTGAGAATGTTTTACATTTCTTCATGGTTTTCAAAAAAAAAAAAAAGCAGAGATTCGGAGTAGAAATTGGAAAAAAAATATTGTAAATGTATCTAGAATGTATCTAGAATTGTCACTTGTGAGAAATTGAGATTGAGTTGCCTTATGTATATAAACAAATTCTTAAAGTAATATAAGTAATTATTTTTGAAAATCCTATTTACTTCCATAATCTGTAATGAAATAATTTAGATAATTTACACATACTGTCATTAGATTCCTTCTCTTGTAGGACAATAAAATACTACAAAGTATTGTACACTTAGTTTCCAGACAACTTGAAAAGGTTGGCAATTTCCAGACAATGTGGAAATGCCGATAGTACAAGTGTAAAAAAATTCCTCCATACATTGTCTGTTTGTAAGAATTCTACAGAGAGGAAAAATGCTTTTCTACAGCTTTACTTGTCAAAAATGATAAATGCAACTGAGGAGAATAACTTAAGGGCTAAAGAACATTTTCTAAACATGGAAAGAATCTCCTAATTTGATCTCACTATTATAGCCTATTTTTATTCAACAAACTTTACTGGATATATAAAAACAATCTGAAATAACTGTGTAATACAAAATAATACGTCTCACTAATCTACTTCCTTGTGTGAATATATACACAGGATTTCTGCAAAGGTACATGGGTGGGCTGTTATGTTTTATTTGTCTTGAAAAATGAATTTATACAAATGATACATTTAGTAAATTGATATCAATCTTTATACAAAATGCACACACATATAGTTGATAAGTTCTTATGAGAATAGAGAATTTAGAGGCTTATTTTCAAACAAAGTGATTTTCTATAAAGCAATGGTAGTAGGAGGTCTTATAAGAAGAAGCAAAATAATAAAAATGTGTAAGGTCTTTTAAGTCTATTGTCATAGGACATTAGTAATCTATGTTTATGTTAATGCTTAGCTCAATGAGACTACACAATGGCAATGAATTCAAGTAGAACACATAATGAAATAGGACATGAGTAAACATAAAAATTATTTTTAGCATTGTCTTTACTCTTAAACTATCTGGTAATGTTATTTTTATTATTGAAGTTCCAAATGGTTAAAGTTATGTTTTTAGTATAGTGATATTGATGTCATTTAAGGGAGAACACTCAACAATTAGTTATCCTCAGTACATAACAAGCTAAAACTTCAAGGACTAAACATCACACACTACCAAAAAAAAAAAGTTTTTCTGATCAAGCCTGTGAAAAACATTAATATAGTGGTATAAATGGATATACTTGGAAGGTCTTTTGATTCAACAACATTTCAGTTTAGTAATGCCTACATAAGCAAATAAATAATGGTAGTATGTTCAGCAATAGGGTCTTTGGCATCCTCAGCTAAGGGCTTTTGACCCAGTTTATAGTATAAGACATGACTTCTCTATTATTCAGCAGACCTGAAATTCACTCTGAAAATTTTTTGTTACCCCCCTAAGGATCATAACACCACTGCACATGTGGGAATATTTTACCTTAGAGGTTATGATGTAGATCACAGTATTCATAGTTAGAGAGACCAATGTTGGCATTTCTCCTACATCACCCTAAGTAGTATCTTCTACTTTCATTTCCTCAGAAAATTGGAAATAGTTTTACCTGAATACCCAGCAATCGCACTTCTGGGTACCCGAAAGGTGTTCCTCCATACACAAAGACATGTACTCCTCTATGCTCATAGCAGCCTATTTGTAGTCAAAAACGGGAAGGAACCCAGATGTCTGTCAACAGAAGAATGGATATAGAAAATGTGGTTCATTTACACAGTAGAATACTATTTAGCTAATGAAAACCAGGTCATTATGAATTTTACAGGCAAATGGATGGAACTAGTAAATATAATCCTGACTGAAGTAATCCAGACCTAAAGGAAAATGCATGGCATTTATTCACTGGTATGTGCAGATTGGCCATAGTATGATAGATTAGCCATAACATAGAGGATATCCATGGTATACCCCACAGACCCAAGGAAGTTAAACAAAAAGGAAGACTCAAGCAAGGATGCTAGAATCACACACAGTCATAGAAGGCTGAGGTGGAGAGAGATGTGGGTGAGAGAGGGAATGGGAAGGAGAAAGGGTGGGGGTTAAGGACAGGATGTGGGGAAAGTCAGGAGAGAGAATCAGAGAGCCTGGAGAATTAGTGGAAGTCGGCAGATGGATACCTGAGATAGAGGCATGGAGCAGGGATAGAATGTCGAGGAAGTCCCAGAGACCTGGGATGGGAGAGGATCCCAAGAATCAATGCTGATGACTTTAGCCTAGATGCCTACCTAAGAGTGGGGGACGTGGAACCTGAAAAGTTCCTGTAGCCAGGTAGTACCGCTAGAGGAGGGAAAAGGACACACATCCGTCCACAAAACATTTGATCCAAAATTTGTCCTGTCTAAAAGAAATGCAGGGACAAAGGTGTAACAGAGACTGAAAAAAAAATATCCAACAAATAAGCAGCCCAATTGAGACCCATCACATGGGCAAGTACCAGTTCCTCACACTATTAATTTTACTGTTATGTTTGTAGACAGGAGCCAGCCTAACTGTCCTTTATCAGGCTCTACCCAGTAGCTGACTGTCACAGATGCAGATACCCACAGTCAAACATTGGATTGAGGTTCAGGACTCTTATAAGTCCATGAAGGGGATAGGGACTCCACAGGAAGACCACAGGAAGACCAACCTATACCATTGGGAGTTCTCAAAAATGGAGGCACCAACCAAGGACTCTGGCTCTGGATAGAGGCGACCCCCGCCCCACACCCCTACACATATGTAGCAGAAACGGAGCTCTGTCTCCATGTGTGTTGCCCAAGAATTGATGCTTGGGCTGTACCTAAAGCGGGAGCCTGACTGTGGAATGCCTCTCCAAGATGTCCATCTTGTATGGCCTCAGTAGGAAACAATGTACCTCAGCCTACCGAAATACAATGACCCAGGGTTGGGGGATATGCTGGGGAGAGCACACCTCTATTCCCTCTTCAGAAAAGAACAGGCCTCTAAGAGACTATAGTCAGCTTCTGGCTATTATAAATAAGGCTGCTATGAACATACCATATGAACATAAAGTGGAGCATGTGTCTTTCTCACCAGTTGGAACATCTTCTGGACATAAGCCCAGGAGAGGTATTGCTGGATCCTCCGGTAGTACTATGTCAAATTTTCTGAGGAACCGCCAGACTGATTTCCTGAGAGGTTGTACAAGCCTGCAATCCCACCAACAATGGAGGAGTGTTCCTCCTTCTCCACATCCACGCCAGCATCTGCTGTCACCTGAATTTTTGATCTTAGCCATTTTGACTGGTGTGAGGTGGAATCTCAGGGTTGTTTTGATTTGCATTTCCCTGATGATTAAGGATGTTGAACATTTTTTCAGGTGCTTCTCTGCCATTCGGTATTCCTCAGGTGAGAATTCTTTGTTCAGTTCTGAGCCCCATTTTTTAATGGGGTTATTTGATTTTCTGAAGTCCACCTTCTTGAGTTCTTTATATATGTTGGATATTAGTCCCCTATCTGATTTAGGATAGGTAAAGATCCTTTCCCAATCTGTTGGTGGTCTTTTTGTCTTATCGACGGTGTCTTTTGCCTTGCAGAAACTTTGGAGTTTCATTAGGTCCCATTTGTCAATTCTCGATCTTACAGCACAAGCCATTGCTGTTCTGTTCAGGAATTTTCCCCCTGTGCCCATATCTTCAAGGTTTTTCCCCACTTTCTCCTCTATAAGTTTCAGTGTCTCTGGTTTTATGTGGAGTTTCTTAATATACTTAGATTTGACCTTAGTACAAGGAGATAGGAATGGATCAATTCACATTCTTCTACATGATAACCGCCAGTTGTGCCTGCACCATTTGTTGAAAATGCTGTCTTTTTTCCACTGGATGGTTTTAGCTCCCTTGTCAAAGATCAAATGACCTCTCAACAGAGGAATGGATACAGAAAATGTGGTACATTTACACAATAGAATACTACTCAGCTATAAAAAAAGAATGGATTTATGAAATTTCTAGGCAAATAGATGGACCTGGAAGGCATCATCCCCATTCACAAAAGAACTCACACAATATGTACTCACTGATAAGTGGATATTAGCCCAGAAACTTAGAATACCCAAGATATAAGATACAATTTACGAAACACATGAAACTCAAGAAGAACTAAGACCAAAGTGTGGACAATTTGCCCCTTCTTAGAATTGGGAACAAAACACCCATGGAAGGAATTACAGAGACAAAGTTTGGAGCTGAGAAGAAGGATGGATCATCTAGAGACTGCCACATCCGGTGATCCATCCCATAATCAGCCTCCAAACACTGACATCATTGCATACACAAGCAAGATTTTGCTGAAAGGACCCTGATATAGCTGTCTCTTTTGAGACTATGCCAGGGCCTAGCAAACACAGAAGTGGATGCTCACAGTCAACTATTGGATAGATCACAAGGCCCCCAATGGAGGAGCTAGAGAAAGTACCCAAGGAGCTAAAGGGATCTGCAACCCTATAGGTGGAACAACAATATGAACTAACCAGTACCCCCAGAGCTTGTGTCTCTAGCTGCATATGTACAGAAGATGGCCTAGTTGGCCATCAGTGGAAAGAGAGGTCCATTGGTCGTGCAAACTTTATATGCCTCAGTACAGGGGAATGCCAGAGTCAAGAAGTGGAAGTGGGCAGATAGGGGAGTGGAGGGGAAGGGTTTGGGGGACTATTGGGATATCATTGGAAATGTAAATGAGGAAAATACCTAATTAAAAAAAAGAGACTACAATCAAACAGAATAACACAAGCTACAGCAAGACAGGGCAAAATCCCTTATATTGAGGCTAGAGAAGACAAGCCAGTAGGAGAAATAGTGCGAAGAGTGGCCAAGAAGATTCAGTTATACCACTCCCAATCTTATGTTTCCTACAAAAAACATTGAGCTAAAGGGAGATCAAAGGTCACTCTCCTGAAACGGTCGAGCACAGTTATGAGATGCAGACCCACATGTTGACATAGGAAACAACAAAATGTGCAAAAAAATTTTTTTTAGAGATAAACTAGGGGAAACTCATGTGCATTTCTAAGTCTCTAATCTAGTAAGTATAGTGATGACCTTATGCACACATGGAAATGTTAGAGTGAAAAGCCAACAACTATTCATGAATACTTGTAATTAAATATGACAGCACAATCCGTTGAGTAATAGGAATTACATGCATACTTTGTCCTATAATACATTGTATCAATAATATCTTTTTCTTAAACATATTATTCAATTGACTTTATTGAGGCAAGGACTTCAGAACGTTGCATCAGAACCACTCTACCAGTGATGGAAGCCACTGGTCTCCTCTCTTATTTCAAAGGTCTTTTACAGTCAGCAGATATAGAGTCATTGTATATCCTCACTTATGTTTACATGCATGTGTACCAAATAAATAATGATTTAACAAACGTCACATTAGAAAAATATAATTGCGTGAAAATGATCATCCTAGAGTACAACAATTACAAACGACACATTAGGATACAAATATATTAAAAATTCAGAAGAAGGCTGGGCGTGGTGGCACACTCCTTTAATCCCAGCACTCGGGAGGCAGAGGCAGCCGGATTTCTGAGTTTGAGGCCAGCCTGGTCTACAAAGTGAGTTCCAGGATAGTCAAGGCTATACAGAGAAACCCTGTCTCAAAAAAAAAAAAAAAATCAGAAGAAATGAAAAGTTTTGAGTTTAGTTCTGAATCACCATGAGTATGTGAAATTGTATATGAGCATTTTCCAAACTTCTTTTTACTCTGGTTGATTAAGATTTCTTAGTACTAATCAGAACCTAAGGCATAAGCCTGGATTGATGGTAGTTGTTTGAAATTAACTTTAAAGGGAATATAGATTTATGAACAAACCTCACATTTGGAAAGATCAGAAGAGACAAAATCAGTAGGAGTTGTAGGTGAGATTGTACACTTGAGAGTCGAGCATCTCATCAGTGAGACTTCAGAAAGCTAAGCTTCTTGAAAACATGAAGCGCTTTCAGGACTACAAGCCTTTGTCAAGAACACCACTTGGAACTAATGGATTCCTACAGTAAAGGATTCTGCTTTGTAGTTTAGAAGTTTTGTTTTTTTCATTAAGGATAATTAAAAGCACCCACATAACATTTCTTTTAATACAAAAATCAAAACAAAACAAATAAAAAAAATTCTAAAAAGATTGAGTTAACTATTTTGCTTTAAGAGTCTGTAGCTGCTGGATTTATGATATGCTATTTTTACTTTATATATTTATGACTTATAACTGTCAACTATATTAAATTTTCAAAATATCTTAGTTACTGTATTTGTTCCCATAATAATATGAACAAACAAAACAGTATTGCTCATTCTCCATAAATAAAATTTGTAACAATATTTTCTATGTCTACATTCTTTTATTAGATAAAATTAAACTCAAAATTACAACTTACTCGTGTGTTATTATTACTGTTATTACTATTTGAAAAATTATGGTTGGTAGCTTGAACTTCTTATATTGCACTCGTTTCAAAAATTGGTTGAAAAGAAGGCCTAACTGCTAATTCCACAGTAGAAAGGAAAAACATGTGTTGAATACATATTGATATTAAGATGAATGATAAAGAGTAATGAATAGCTATAACTGTACTTCATTCTCTTCTCTGTGGAAGACAATTTAGAAGTATTTAATCTATTACAAGAGTATAGAGTGTAAAGCAATATGTGGTGATGCTATCCATTTTTTTTTACCTGGGCTAGGAAGATCCAGCATAGGTTCTTCTTATTTTTACCATCTGTGAAATTATTTGATACTTACAAGAACAGTTTTGAAATCTTGTGAAGAGCTGTTAAATATGAAATTAAGTGTCACTCTCATAGCTAACACAACTAAAATAGCTCTTAATGCTTTATTTATGGGTCAGTTAGTAAAATGCTTGTAATGTCAGTATGATAACCTAAATTCTGGTCCCCAGGATCTATGTGAAATAAAACTGGGCAAAGAAAGCATCATGCAAATGAAGTCCCAGCTCTGACAAGGAAGAGACAGTAGAATCCCTGTTTTCTCACTACCTAGGCAATCTATGGAAATTAACATGCTCTAGATTCAGAAAAGGACATTCCTCAAATCAAGGATGTGGGTAATTAAAGAAGGTATCTGATAACCATATCTACCCTCAACAAAACCATGCAGCTGCACACACGTTTCTATACATGAGCAGACACAAAAGCAAAGAATATAGCTTTTAGTATTGTAATAATTTATTCCATTCTCATATCAACGCATTTGTCATATTGTTTGACCCTATTCGTTTTCACAACAGTTGATGTTAAGAATGGTTAAATTATCATCCAATATAAGAAATGTATCTATACTGTAATTGTATGAAATATGGTTAAGTGTTTAAAAGTGTGTAGAATTGATTTGGGATTGACATTTTACATTTTATTTATTTCTTAATGTATACAAATCCATTTTTTATAGATTATTTCAAAAAAATCTCTAAGTGATAGATAAACTATTATGTAAAATCTGACTATTCACTAAATCTTATAGAGGACATGGAGTCTTTATGATAGCCTAAACTGTTTTCTGTTATTTTGAAATATAGAGGTCAGCATAGCTGCAGTCTGTTCTGATGGGCATTGTTGGAACTCAGTGAAATTCAATTCAATTCAATTATTTTAATATGTCTTGGGCAATATTTTTTATTTATGACATAGCAATATTTTTAAAACTATATATATTTTTAAATATTCCTCTAGAGACCAATCTTTAGGGAAGTGTTTTGTCTTAAGCACTTTCCTTCATTTTATTTATGGTTATTTATGGTTATTTATGGCTTATGTATTATAACTTGCCTATGTTATGAATAATATCTTATTTCACTTAATAATGTAAAAATATTATCATATATAGTTTGTTTACATTTGTGTGTGCGTATATGGGATTATCTAAATGCTTTATTCTAACTGTATAGAAGTTAATTTCCTCCTTACGAATATGTTAGTCAGTGAGAGAAGTGGTTATGAAATACTTTCTAAAGCGTTGAAGTCATGTTTTGCAAAGTGTAACACAGTTAATTCCTAGGATATGAGTGTTAGGTCATTGAGAAATGTCCTTACACTGGATATTAATTTGCATGCTATGCTCTTTACTTTTTTTTTACTATTTTTTCCAAATTTTTTTAGGTATTTTCTTCATTTACATTTCAAATGCTATCTTGAAATTTCCCCCATTCCCGTACCCTGCTCCCCTACCTACACACTCCCACTTCTTGGCCCTGGTATTCCCCTGTACTGAGGCAGATAAAGTTTGCAAGACCAAGGGGCCTCTCTTCCCAGTGATGGCCGACTAGTCCATCTTCTGCTACATATGCAGCTAGAGACACCAGCTCTGGGGGTTACTGGTTAGTTCATATTGTTGTTCCACCTATAGGGTTGCAGACCCCTTTAGCTCCTTGGGTACTTTCTCTAGCTCCTCCATTGGGGGGCCCTTTGTTCCATCCAATAGCTGACTGTGAGCATCCATTTCTGTGTTTGCCAGGCACCGACATAGCCTCACAAGAGACAGCTTTATCATGGTCCTTTCTACCCAAGATACGATTTGCAAAACTCAAGAAGAACAAAGACCAAAGTATGGAAACTTTGCCCCTTCTTAGAATTGGGAACAAAAGACACATGAAAGGAGTTACAGAGACAAGGTTTGTAGCTGAGATGAAAGGATGGACCATCTAGAGACTGTTGCACCTGGGGATTCATCCCATAATCAGCCTCCAAATACAGACACCATTGCATACACCAGCAAGATTTTGCTGAAAGGACCCTGATATAGCTGTCTCTTGTGAGGCTCTTTACTTTTTTTATCCTAAGTGTAACAATGTGAAATGACCTAAGTTACAGCATCATAGTGAACATGTCACAAGATATACCCAAAACAACTGTGCCCAAAAAAAAAAAAGATACATAAAATAGGCTGAATAAGCTGATCTTCCTTTTACTTATGTTAAGTCAAATACTTTGTAGCAGTGACACAAAGCAGACCAAGAAAGTTGGGTTGTTATCTCTTCTTTTCTTATTAAATAAACTAAGGATGAAAAAAATTCATTCATATATGCAGTATTCTTGGAACTGCTTCAGTTTCTGCCTTCAACTCCAGGCCTGATTTCCTTCCTTGCCTTTTCCTGATGATAAGATTCAGAAACTCATTAAAGCCTATCCTACAAAAATTGCCATTTGTATCGTAGTGTTGTTCATTATGAGCAAGATAGCAACACAACAATCATCCCTACAAAATATACAAAGATGTACCTTGTCTACATATATGTATAGAATATAACAGTTAGCCACAAAAAAACAGAAGTTTGTGATGCGTAGGACATTTAATGGAAGTGGAATTTATTGAATTAAATGAAGTAAGTCTGACACATGAAGACAATTTTTTTATTCTTTTATTTTATTTATTTACATCCCAAATATTGCTCTGTACCCAGTCTCCTCTCTTTGAGTTCTTCTCTCCCTCTCCCTTTCTTTAGCTTCTGAAATGGTGCCCCCCAGCATACCTCCTCTCTAGGGCATCAAGTCTCTACAGGATTAGAGAGGAGGTATGAAAAGGTAGTCCTCTGAAACATATGTGCCAGGGGCCTTGCAGCATACTTTGTATGCTCTCTGTTTGGTAACTTAATTTCTGGGAACTTTCAGGGGTCCAGTAAGTTAATATTTTTCAACTTCATGTGGGATTGCCATCACCTTTAGTTTCTATAATCATTTCCATAACACATCTACAAAGGTCTCCAAAGTCAGACCAGTGCTTGGCTGTGAGCACCTGCTTCTATCTCAATCAGCTGCTTGTAGAGCTTCTCAGAGGACAGTCATGCTATGCTCCTGTCAGCCAGTACAACATGGTATCAATAATAGTGTCAGTGTTTGCTTACTGCCCATGGGATGGATCCAAAATTGGGCTCATCATTGATCAGCTATTCCTTCAGTCTCAGCTCCAATTTTGTCCCTCCACTATGTTCAGAGCAGCCTTGTTTGAAATAGCCAGAAAGTGGATGCAACCTAGATGACCTTCAACCAAATAATGGATACAGAAAATGTGGTTCATTCACATAATAGAATACTATTCAGCTATTGAAAACAAAGACATCATGAGTTTTCCTAGGCAAATGAATGGAACTAGAAAAAAATCATCCTGAGTGAGGTATCCCAAACCCAAAGGACATATAACTTATGTATTGACTGAGAAGTGGATATTAACCAAAAAGTAGAGAATACACATACACCCCCCAAAGACCCTAAGTAGTTAAACAAGAAGGAAGGCCCAAGAGAGGACGCTTCAATCTCATGTAGAAGGGGAAACAAAATGATAATGGGAAACAGAGGGGGTGAGGGATTTAGGTGGGAGAGGGAACGGTGTGGGGAAAACGGGGCAGGATCAGATATGGAGGGAGACAGTAAAGAAACTGAGAGTGTCAGGATAATGAACGGAAGTATGCTTCTGCCAGGGATGTGGGGTGGGCAGAAGCTCTAGAAAATCCCAGAGACCTTGGAAGGGAGGCTCCCAGGATACAATGTGCGTTAGCAGAAATGCCCAACAATGGGAATATAGAACCTGAGGAGACCACCTCCAGTTGTCTGACAAGATCCCCATTGGTGAATATTTCCTCTCTAAGGATATTGACAAAAATATCACCTTCACATTTTTCAACCCCAATTGTTTTCCTCTTTTGTATATAACAGTAAAATTATAGAATTTGCGGGTGAATTCATAGTTACCAGAGCATGAGAAGTGAAGTGTGTAATGGGGGAGGTATATAAGAGATGGTACATTTAGAGCATAATAATGGGTTATAACGCTCTTTAACAGTGTAACCAATGGAAAAAATTAATTCTATATTGCAAAATTAATATTTTGAATATGCTGAAAAAATGGCACATGTTTAAAGTTATGATTATGCCTGATATCTTATGTAGAAAATTTCATCTTTTTCATATAGACTGAAATGAAACTGTATCCCATAAATATGTACATGTCTCATGTGTGATTAAACAAAAATATATTAACATTTTTAAAATCTTACAATAATCATCCTTCCCAATTGCAAATAACAGAAGTTGGTAACTAAACCTTTATATATTAGTTCTTCTCTCAGTCATAGAATTTCCATTTGTTCAAATAAAACCAGGTATTCTATTTTTTTAAAATATTTTATTAGGTATTTAGCTCATTTACGTTTCCAATGCTATACCAAAAGTCCCCCATACCCACCCACCCCCACTCCTCTACCCACCCACTCCCCCTATTTGGCCCTGGCGATCCCCTGTACTGGGGCATATAAAGTTTGCACGACCAATGGACCTCTCTTTCCAGTGATGGCCGACTAGGCCATCTTTTGATACATATGCAGCTAGAGTCAAGAGCTCCGTGGTACTGGTTAATTCATAATGTTGTTCCACCTACAGGGTTGCAGATCCCTTTAGCTCCTTGGGTACTTTCTCTAGTTGCTCCATTGGGAGCCCTGTGATCCATCCATTAGCTGACTGTGAGCATCCACTTCTGTGTTTGCTAGGCCCCTGCATAGTCTCACCAGAGACAGCTACATCTGGGTCCTTTCGATAAAATCTTGCTAGTGTATGCAATGGTGTCAGCGTTTGGATACTAATTATGGGGTGGATCCCTGGATATGACGGTCTTTACATGGTCCATCCTTTCATCTCAGCTCCAAACTTTGTCTCTATAACTCCTTCCATGGGTGTTTTGTTCCCACTTCTAAGGAGGGGCATAGTGTCCACACTTGAGTCTTCATTTTTCTTGAGTTTCATGTGTTTAGGAAATTGTATCTTATATCTTGGGTATCCTAGGATTGGGGCTAATATCCACTTATCAGTGAGTACATATTGTGTGAGTTCCTTTGTGAATGTGTTACCTCACTCAGGATGATGCCCTCCAGGTCCATCCATTTGGCTAGGAATTTCATAAATTCATTCTTTTTAATAGCTGAGTAGTACTCCATTGTGTAGATGTACCACATTTTCTGAATCCATTCTTCTGTTGAGGGGCATCTGGGTTCTTTCCAGCTTCTGGCCATTATAAATAAGGCTGCTATGAACATAGTGGAGCATGTGTCCTTCTTACCAGTTGGGGCATCTTCTGGATATATGCCCAGGAGAGGTATTGCTGGATCCTCGGGTAGTACTATGTCCAATTCTCTGAGGAACCGCCAGACTGATTTCCAGAGTGGTTGAACAAGCCTGCAATCCCACCAAAAATGGAGGAGTGTTCCTCTTTCTCAACATCCACGCCAGCATCTGCTGTCACCTGAATTTTTGATCTTAGCTATTCTGACTGGTGTGAGGTGGAATCTCAGGGTTGTTTTGATTTGCATTTCCCTGATGATTAAGGGTGTTGAACATTTTTTCAGATGCTTCTCTGCCATTCGGTATTCCTCAGGTGAGAATTCTTTGTTCAGTTCTGACCCCATTTTTTAATGGGGTTATTTGATTTTCTGAAGTCCACCTTCTTGAGTTCTTTATATATGTTGGATATTAGTCCCCTATCTGATTTAGGATAGGTAAAGATCCTTTCCCAATCTGTTGGTGGTCTTTTTGTCTTATTGATGGTGTCTTTTGCCTTGCAGAAACTTTGGAGTTTCATTAGGTCTCATTTGTCAATACTTGATCTTACAACACAAGCCATTGCCGTTCTGTTCAGGAATTTTCCCCCTGTGCCCATATCTTCAAGGCTTTTCCCCACTTTTTCCTCTATAAGTTTCATTGTCTCTGGTTTTATGTGAAGTTCCTTGATCCACTTAGATTTGACCTTAGTACAAGGAAATAAGTATGGATCGATTCCCATTCTTCTACATGATAACAACCAGTTGTGGCAGCACCAATTGTTGAAAATGCTGTCTTTCTTCCACTGGATGGTTTTAGCTCCCTTGTCGAAGATCAAGTGACCATAGGTGTGTGGGTTCATTTCTTGGTCTTCGATTCTATTCCATTGGTCTACTTGTCTGTCTCTATACCAGTACCATGCAGTTTTTATCACAATTGCTCTGTAGTAAAGCTTTAGGTCAGGCATGGTGATTCCACCAGAGGTACTTTTATCCTTGAGAAGAGTTTTTGCTATCCTAGGTTTTTTGTTATTCCAGATGAATTTGCAAATTGCTCCTTCTAATTCATTGAAGAATTGAGTTGGAATTTTGATGGGGATTGCATTGAATCTGTAGATTGCTTTTGGCAAGACAGCCATTTTTACAATGTTGATCCTGACAATCCATGAGCATGGGAGATCTTTCCATCTTCTGAGATCTTCTTTAATTTCTTTCTTCAGAGACTTGAAGTTTTTATCATACAGATCTTTTACTTCCTTAGTTAGAGTCACGCTGAGATATTTTATATTATTTGTGACTGTTGAGAAGGGTGTTGTTTCCCTAATTTCTTTCTCAGCCTGTTTAGTCTTTGTATAGAGAATGGCCATTGACTTGTTTGAGTTAATTTTATATCCAGCTACTTCACCAAAGCTGTTTATCAGGTTTAGGAGTTCTCTGGTGGAATTTTTAAGGTCACTTATATATACTATCATATCATCTGCAAAAAGTGATATTTTGACTTCCTCTTTTCCAATTTGTATCCCCTTGATCTCCTTTTGTTGTCGAATAGCTCTGGCTAAAACTTCAAGTACTATGTTGAAAAGGTGGGGAGAAAGTGGGCAGCCTTGTCTTGTCCCTGATTTTAGTGGGATTGCTTCCAGGTTCTCTCCATTTACTTTGATGTTGGCTACTGGTTTGCTGTAGATTGCTTTTATCATGTTTAGGTATGGGCCTTGAATTCCTGATCTTTCCAAAACTTTTATCATGAATGGGTGATGGATCTTGTCAAATGCTTTTTCTGCATCTAAGGAGATGACCATGTGGTTTTTGTCTTTGAGTTTGTTTACATAATGGATTACATTGATGGATTTTCGTATATTAAACCATCCCTGCATCCCTGGAATAAAACCTACTTGGTCAGGATGGATGATTGCTTTAATGTGTTCTTGGATTCGGTTAGCGAGAATTTTATTGAGGATTTTTGCATCGATATTCATAAGAGAAATTGGTCTGAAGTTCTCGATCTTTGTTGGATCTTTCTGTGGTTTAGGTACCAGAGTAATAGTGGCTTCATAAAATGAGTTGGGTAGAGTACCTTCTACTTCTATTTTGTGAAATAGTTTGTGCAGAACTGGAATTAGATCTTCTTTGAAGGTCTGATAGAACTCTGCACTAAACCAGTCTGGTCCTGGGCTTTTTTTGGCTGGGAGACTATTAATAACTGCTTCTATTTCTTTAGGGGATATTGGACTGTTTAGATGGTCAACTTGATCCTGATTCAACTTTGGTACCGGGTATCTGTCCAGAAATTTGTCCATTTCGTCCAGGTTTTCCAGTTTTGTTGAGTATAGCCTTTTGTAGAAGGATCTGATGGTGTTTTGGATTTCTTCAGGATCTGTTGTTATGTCTCCCTTTTCATTTCTGATTTTGTTAATTAGGATTTTGTCCCTGTGCCCTTTAGTGAGTCTAGCTAAGGGTTTATCTATCTTGTTGATTTTCTCAAAGAACCAACTCCTCGTTTGGTTAATTCTTTGAATAGTTCTTCTTGTTTCCACTTGGTTGATTTCACCCCTGAGTTTGATTATTTCCTGCCGTCTACTCCTCTTGGGTAAATTTGCTTCCTTTTTTTCTAGAGCTTTTAGATGTGTTGTCAAGCTGCCAGTATGTGCTCTCTCCCGTTTATTCTTGGAGGCACTCAGAGCTATGAGTTTCCCTCTTAGAAATGCTTTCATTCTGTCCCATAGTTTTGGGTACGTTGTGGCTTCATTTTCATTAAACTCTAAAAAGTCTTTAATTTCTTTCTTTATTCCTTCCTTGACCAAGGTATCATTGAGGAGAGTGTTGTTCAGTTTCCATGTGAATGTTGGCTTTCCATTATTTATGTTGTTATTGAAGATCAGTCTTAGGCCATGGTGGTCTGATAGGATACATGGGACAATTTCAATATTTTTGTATCTGTTGAGGCCTGTTTTGTGACCAATTATATGGTCAATTTTAGAGAAGGTCCCGTGAGGTGCTGAGAAGAAGGTATATCTTTTTGTTTTAGGATAAAATGTTCTGTAGACATCTGTCAGGTCCATTTGTTTCATAACTTCTGTTAGTTTCACTGTGTCCCTGTTTAGTTTCTGTTTCCACGATCTGTCCATTGATGAAAGTGGTGTGTTGAAGTCTCCCACTATTATTGTGTGAGGTGCAATGTGTGCTTTGAGCTTTACTAAAGTGTCTTTAATGAATGTGGCTGACCTTGCATTTGGAGCATAAATATTCAGAATTGAGAGTTCCTCTTGGAGGATTTTACCTTTGATGAGTATGAAATGTCCCTCCTTGTCTTTTTTGATAACTTTGGGTTGGAAGTCAATTTTATCTGATATTAGAATGGCTACTCCAGCTTGTTTCTTCATACCATTTGCTTGGAAAATTGTTTTCCAGCCTTTCATTCTGAGGTAGTGTCTGTCTTTTTCCCTGAGATGGGTTTCCTGTAAGCAGCAGAATGTTGGGTCCTGTTTGTGTAGCCAGTCTGTTAGTCTATGTCTTTTTATTGGGGAGTTGAGTCCATTGATATTAAGAGATATTAAGTGAAAGTAATTGTTGCTTCCTTTTATTTTTGTTGTTAGAGTTGGCATTATGTTCTTGTGGCTGTCTTCTTTTTGGTTTGTTGAGGGATTACTTTCTTGCTTGTTCTAGGGCTTGACTTCCATCCTTGTATTGTTTCTTTTCTGTTATTATCCTTTGAAGGGCTGGATTCGTGGAAAGATATTGTGTGAATTTAGTTTTGTCCTGGAATACTTTGGTTTCTCCATCTATGGTAATTGAGAGTTTGGCCGGGTATAGTAGCCTGGGCTAGCATTTGTGTTCTCTTAGTGTCTGTATAACATCTGTCCAGGCACTTCTGGCTTTCATAGTCTCTGGTGAAAAGTCTGGTGTAATTCTGATAGGCCTTCCTTTATATGTTACTTGACCTTTCTCCCTTACTGCTTTTAATATTCTATCTTTATTTAGTACATTTGTTGTTCTGATTATTATGTGTCGGGAGGGATTTCTTTTCTGGTCCAATCTATTTGGAGTTCTGTAGGGTTCTTGTATGATCATGGGTATCTCTTTCTTTATGTTTGGGAAGTTTTCTTCTATTATTTTGTTGAAGATATTAGCTGGCCCTTTAAGTTGAAAATCTTCATTCTCATCCACTCCTATTATCCGTAGGTTTGGTCTTCTCATTGTGTCCTGAATTTCCTAGATGTTTTGAGTTAGGATCCTTTTGCATTTTGTATTTTCTTTGACTGTTGTGTCGATGTTCTCTGTGGAATCTTCTGCACCTGAGATTCTCTCTTCCATTTCTTGTATTCTGTTGCTGATGCTCACATCTATGGTTCCAGATCTCTTTCCTAGGCTTTCTATCTCCAGCGTTGCCTCACTTTGGGTTTTCTTTATTGTGTCTACTTCCCTTTTTAGGTCTAGTATGGTTTTGTTCATTTCCATCGCCTGTTTGGATGTGTTTTCCTGTTTTTCTTTAAGGACTTTTGCCTGTTTGATTTTGTTTTCCTGCTTTTCTTTAAGGGCCTGTAACTCTTTAGCAGTGCTCTCCTGTAATTCTTTAAGTGACTTATGAAAGTCCTTCTTGATGTCCTCTATCATCATCATGAGAAATGTTTTTAAATCTGGGTCTATATTTTCAGTTGTGTTGGGGTGCCCAGGATTAGGTGGAGTGGGAGTTCTGAGTTCTGATGATGGTGAGTGGTCTTGATTTCTGTTAGTAGGATTCTTACATTTGCCTTTCGCCATCTGGTAATCTCTGAAGCTAGCTGTTATAGTTGTCTCTGTTAAGAGCTTGTTCTTCAGGTGACTTTGTTAGCCTCTATAAGCAGACCTGGGAGGGTAGCACTCTCCTTAGTTTCAGTGGGCAGAGTATTCTCTGCAAGCAGGCTCTCTTCTTGTAGGTAAGGTACCCAGTTATCTGGTGTTCAAACCGGACTCCTGGCAGAAGTTGTGTTCTACTCACTAGAGGTCTTAGGATCCCGTTTGGAATCCTGTGTGGGCCCTTGCAGGTGTCAGGCAACTCCACTGGCAAGGTACCCTGGTGCTCGAGTGGAGTGGAACAGACTTGTGCCCCAGGTCAGGCCCGGGTAGTCTGCTTCCCTATTTACCACAGTCTCAGGTTTTGCAGGATTGGATTGGGGCAGATGCTGTGCTCCACTCACCAGAGGTCTTAGGATCCCGTGGGGAATCCTGTGTGGGGCCCTTGCGGGTGTCGGGCAACTCTGCTGGTAAGGTACCCCGGGGCTCGAGTCCCAGGTATTCTATTATTCCATTCCACCCATTAGTTTTAACCTGTAACCATTGATAACTATTTATTGAGTACCCAAATCCAATTATCGAGAACAAACTCAACATATTTTCTGTCTTATTGGTTGGTGTTTGTGTCATGTGAAGTTAAAAGACATCCTGAGGTCAAGATCAATTAAACTTACAGTAGATCAAAGGTTTCAAGATTGCTATTCTGTGATAGTCAAAAATACATTTGGATTGACAATGATTTGCATTAAAGCCAAGGTTTGGAAATTTGCACTTGTCAGGAGCCATAATGGGACAAGCTAATAACTAGCAGGTGATTATCCTGAAGTGGCCTGCCTCAGATTTTTATATAATCTACGACAGGTGAGCCCTCATTAAGCAAGGCTGTGAGGGACTCAGGAAAGATTTCCGCTATTAATATGCTTTTCCTGTTATGACATATGTATACAACAATCACTAAATAGAGCACACCCCTTTGGAGCAGATCTTTGCAGATCCATGAAGATGCTATATAAACAAATAGATGACTTAAGTCTTAATGATGATCCTATAAGAGTTCCTAAAATAATATCTGTGATTATTAAGCTCTTTTATTATTGATATTATAGGTCCTTTTTTGATCATCAAAGCTGCAATGAGAACCCTGCCAGTCTCCCAAGTGTCACCAGTTAATGGCTTTTATTTGGTAACCAAACTTTCTCCTACTTGGAACACATCCCAAGAGGTTGTAAAACAATTAACCAAAGGTCATTAAAAGAGAACTAATGATTTATTATAGTTGTTAGGACAGAAGATAAAATATCGACTGGATTTATCTGTACAAAACTTCACTAATAATTTAGTTATGCTTTTATAACTTCAGTGAACCTGTGGAGCTGAGACAGGTGATGGATGTTTAGCCAGATAATTACTCCTAATAGATATGCATGGAAACATTCACTGTTGTAAACTTTTATTTCAATTTATGATTTGAATTTTTGTGTGAACTTGTAGCGAACTTTGTAACATGTGATCATGTATTTTGAAAGTTGTATAAGTACTGAAGACAAAGAGATGAGTGGAGATCAATAGAGGAAACATTTTTTGCCTTTCCCCACTTAGAGAAATTTTCCCTTTCTCTGCTTAGGATCTTTCCATTTTTCCCCTTAGATAGCTTTCATAGGAAACTTTACAACTTAGCAATAAACTCTGTAATCACTTCTCTAAGTATCTTTTTTTTTCCTGCATTTTCAGACTAGCAGGCTGAAAGTTAGAGCCCAGCAGTTCCTGCTGAGATAGACAAGGCTATTTATTTAATCCTTCATGGCTTGAAGAGGGGCTAGGTGCCAGAAACTGCAGTTTCAAGCCTCAGAGGATCACAGAAGGCAGTTCAGGTACAATAGCATAGTAACTTAGATAAGTAAACTTTTATTATACAGCAACCCTAAATATCTTGACAAAGTCCTATCCTCTGCCTACACTCTTCCCCTGCCACTGCCTCAAGAAGAACCAACGAGAAAGAAGAACATCCCATGCCAGGGCTGGCCCCGGTAGGCATTGGAGGAGAACTAACCATATTTTTTTCACCATTCAAGTAACACCTCTTACTTTATTGTATAAAGTACTAATTTCCTCCTTTAAATGTAGTTAATTTGTGTTGATAAAAATTTGCAAAATGCTAATCATAACACAAACTTATATGGGACTTTAACTATACAAATGAGTTAAATATCAATCCGTTTTACAGTAAATTATTTAAAATATATTACTTTATAATTTATCACCCTTAAAAAAGTTATTGTATGTTTTCTTTATTTACCTTTCAAATGTTATCCCTTTTCCTGATTCCCTCCCCCTCCAAACCCTCTACCCCATCCCCCACTCCCCTGCATCTGTGAGAGTGTTCCCCCACGCACCCACCCACTCCTGCCTCCTAGAATTCCACTACATTAGGGCATTGAGTATTCACAGGATGAAGGGCCTCTCCTCCCATTAATGCCCAACAAGGCCATCCTCTGCTACACAGGCAGCTAGAGTCATGGGTCCCTCCATGTGTACTCCTTGGTTGGTGGTTTAATCTCTGAGAGCTATGGGTGGGGTTTCTGGTTGGTTGATATTACTGTTCTTCCTCTGGGGATGCAAACCCTTTCAGTAGGATTCAGGGACACAGGAACCCCCACCCGACCAGTGGCATAGATTCCTTCCAGTCTGAGCAGATGCCCTGAGCAGAACTTGGGCACTAGCTAGCTCCAAACCCAGTCACACAACATCCACAAGAAGCTTGACTCCTAGGTGCTCTAACACACCTAGGATCATAGGATCCCTGGAGGGAGGTTGGTCACACCAGGATTTCAGGATCCCAGAGGCAGCTTGACTCACAGGAGCTCTGACACACCCAGGATCTCAGGATCCCCAGATCACGGAATCACTGTATCACAGAGACAGCTTGACTCTAAGGACTTCTGACACAACCAGGATCACAGGAGAAACAGCCTCCAGTCAGAGACAGCAAGGACAGGTAGCACTAGGGATAATCAGCTGGTGAGAGGAAAGCATAAGAACATAAGCAACAGAAACCAAGGTTACGTGGCATCATTAAAACCCAGTTCTCCCACCATAGCAACTCCAGGAGACACCACCATGCAGGAAAAGCAAGATTTAGATCTGAAATCAGTTCTGATAACAATAAAGGACTTTAAGAAGGGCATAAATAACTACCTTTAAAGATACAGACGAGCACAAGTTAGGAGGTAGAAGCCTTTAAAGAGGAAACACAAAATCCCTTAAAGTTTAATCACAGCACTCTGGAGGCAGAGGTAGGCAGATTTCTGAGTTCGAGGCCAGCCTGGTCAACAAAGTGAGTTCCCAGGACAGCCAGGGCTATACAGAGAAACCATATCTCAAAACAAAACAAACCAGACAAACAAACAAAACAAAACAAAACAAAACAAAACCCCTTAAAGAGTTACAGGAAAACACAACCAAACAGAAGGAATTAAACAAGACCACCCAGGATTTAAAAATAGAAATAGAAACAATTTATCACTTTCTGATTTACTTAACAAGGTGAAGAGATAATTAGATATTGGATTCACTTTAACAGAATGTTGAAACAAATTCTTCTTTTTTGATTTTTTTCATGAATGTTATAATGTTGCCTAGAAACAATTTCAAAAGTTCAGGCAACATAGTATACATTATATAGTTCTCCTGTTAGTGTAGCTAATCAACTATTGAACTTTTCCTTTCACAGATGGTATTGTATTTCCGTGTGTGTATTTTCTGAAATATATTTCTTTGGATTTGGTTTAAGTAGAATTTTTGTTATGTGAGGAGTTAAATTATTATTTTTGCTTAATTTTATTTTTTTATAATGGACTTCTTGCTTACCTTAATTACTATGTTTTCTCTTTTGATTGTTCAATAACCCCTGTATACAGAACATTAGTAAAATAGAGAGATTTTAAGATTGTTTCATAATAATAAAATCTGGTCTTTGTATGTAGTCTCACATCAGAATGTTAAAATGTTAAAGCATATGGAATTAGTCTTTATGTCCCAAATAAAAACTGACCTTTAGTTTTTGGTTTTTTCTTTGTTTGTTTGTTTTTAATCTACCAACTGTAATCTGTACTATGACAGCAAATGCCTGGGGTATAGAAAATAATAGGTACATTTGATTGAGTAATGACTCGGTGTAAGTAAACTGTACATACTAAGTGTTGTCTGGTCCTAATACAGTGTTTTCAGTTATTTTCTCTTTTTTGCTTAGTTTTACTTTGTGAGTTTTCCAGAAACAAGGAATCATTCTCTTTCTGTGACTGTCCTAGAATATCCTATGTAGCCTACTCAATCCTCAAACTCACAAATTTCCTTTCTTGATTTCCCAAAATGCAGTGATTAGAGGCATATCTCACTGTACCTTACCTTACAATAGATGCTGTCTTTTAATTTAAAATTGTTAGAAAAATGAAATAATTTACCAGTACCTTCATTTCTGTTATTTTAAGAGTGGAGTTTTACTAATGACTGATACAAATTTTAAACCTAGTGGAAAATAGAATCAATTGACATATCAGATATTAATTAATGGATATTCTAAATTGTTCTTCTTTCCCAAGAAAGCAACCTCCTTCTTTCTGTTTTCTTGTTTCCTCTGCTTTCATGAGCAGGATTGTGATACAAATAGAAGATTTTATATTAATATCCAAATAAAGATACTAAGTCTTACAATGGAACTTAAACGTTTGGTTTGACAGTTTCAGCATGATTTCCCCTTATGATAATAAGTACATAATACTAAGACTGTCTGTCATACTAGCTCTCTAAAGTTGGGTCCCAAACTAGTATGAACTTTGTACTAGCTAAGCAGTATAAAAATACTAGCTCAGCCGGGCAGTGTTGGCACACGCCTTTAATCCCAGCACTTGGGAGGCACAGGCAGGCAGATTTCTGAGTTTGAGGCCAGCCTGGTCTACAAAGTGAATTCCAGGACATCCAGGGCTATACAGAGAAACCCTGTCTCAAAAAAAAAATTTACTGGCTCATTCTCTTAATGATAAATATTTGGTGAATCCTATTTGCTATTTTATACTCAGTTTATAAGATACTAAAGAAGCTAGCATAAAAAAACAAAACAAAACAAAACAAAACAAAACAAAACAAAACAAAACAAAACCTCTTCTTGAAGAAAGAGTAATGAAGTGCCTTAATGGCTGAGGCTATTTTCAGCCAAGCATGAAGACTTAGATAGATCCTTTTGACCTACATAGTAGAAGAGAACTGCCTCCTGTACCTTGTCCTCTAACCTTTCTTTCCACGCTGTAGTGAACACATATACACATAACAAGTGAAAAATGAATGTAACGTCTTTTCGAAGAAATGCTATTGAAATATCGGATTCAGCTAGCATCTTTCAGGGATTTTAACTTGTAATACTAATATTTTAGTAATATGTTTGATCATTGTACATACAAAGAAATATTCCTTAGAAAGATGCAAGTAAAACGGATGTTCAATTATGAGCCTCAGAGTGTTAAAATCACAACAAGGCCTTCTGGGACTGGAACCAATTCAATATGCTCAGAAGAAGGCTTTCCAAAAGGGCACTTATTTCTTTTTAACTTTTTTCCCCAGGGTCAAGTCCAGATTTATTATGCTACTCAGGGGATGTACAGAACTCATCATTTGATTTATGATGGAAAAAATATTACACCGTTACATCAGACACTGGAAAAAGTACAAGACATCAATACATTTATATATAAACTTACATAGGTCCTGCAGTAATGAATTGTGCTCACACATGTAATGGTAACTACTCTGAACCTCAACTGAGATTCACTGCTCAGGGATCATAATGGAGCCAGTCACATAGAAACTGAATCTCATTTACTACATGGCTGAATTTCAGAATTTGGAAACTTTGCCCAGCTTACTTTCGGTGTGAAATTCTATGTTTTACTTAATAAAGTTGATAGAAGAATTCAAACAAATAACAATAGAGATGTTTAGAGAGTTGAAGCCAGAATTAAAAAAAAATAGCTAGAAACTGACACAAGCACAGTACTTGTAGATTGTGAGCAATTAAGTGTTCGTATGTCCTTGGTTGCTACTGAGAAAAAAAACAATAGATCGGCTGCTCTCCATGCTGAAATAGGTGAATAGAAATCATTGCCTGTAGATTAATATAAATCCAATGCTGTGTTAAAATATAAAGTTCTTTTTCGTTTTTATTAAATTTATTTTGTTTAATTTATTTTTACACCTCATATTCTATTCCCAGCACCACCCATCCACCCTATGTCTGCTCCACACCACACACCTCCTCCGCACTCTACCACATCTCCATGTGGATGCTCCCACCCCCATCCCACGTGACCTCTAAACTCCCTGGGGCCTCAGTCCCTCCATGGTTTGGTGCCTCATCTCTGAATGAACACAGTCCTGAAAGTCATTTACTCTATGTGTGTTAGGGGCTATACATCAGCAGGTGTATGCTGTCTGTTTGGTGGTGCAGTGTTTGAGAGATCTCAGGGGTCCAGATTAATTGAGACTGATGGTACTCCTACAGGATCACCCTTCTCTCAGCTTCTTTCAGCCTTCCCTAATTGAACAATAGGGGTCAACTGCTTCTGTCTATTGGTTGGTTGCAAATATCTACATCTGACTTTTTCAGCTGCTTGTTGAGTCTCTCAGAGGGCAATCATGATAGATCCCTTTTTGTGAGCACCTCATAGCCTCAGTTATAGTGTCAGGCCTTGGGACCTCCCCTCGAGCTGGATCCCACTTTGAGCCTGTTGCTAGACCTTCTTTTCCTCAAGTTCCTCTCCATTTCTATCTCTGTATTTCTTTCAGGCAGGAAGAATTATGGGTCAGAGATGTGACCATGGGATGGCAACCCCATCCCTCACATTATGTCCTGTCTTCCTGCTGGAGGTGGGCTCGATAAATTCCCTCTCCCTTTTCATTTTTGTTTTTACTAATTTCAATATTCCCTTTCTATCTTACTTCATTTGAAAAGGGATTTTTCTATCATTGATTTTCTCATGCTAACTACCATTTGAGCCAGCACCATTTGTTGAAAATGCTGTCTTTTTTTCCAGTATATGATTTTAGCTCCTTTGTCAAAGATCAAGTGACCATAGGTGTGTGGGTTCATTTCTGGATCTTTAATTCTATTCCATTGATCTACCTGCCTCTCACTGTACCAATTCCATGCAGTTTTTTTTTTTTGTTTTGTTTTTTTTTTTGTTTTTTTTTTTTATCACAATTGCTCTGTAGTACAGCTTGAGGTCACGGATGGTGATTCCCCTAGAAGTTCTTTTAGTGTTGAGAAGAGTTTTTGCTATCCTAGGCTTTTTGTTATTCTAGATGAATTTGCAAATTGCACTTTCTAACTTTGTGAAGAATTGAGTTGGACTTTTGATGGGGATTGCATTAAATCTGTAGATTGCTTTCAGCAAGATGACCATTTTTACTATATTAATCCTACCAATCCATGAGCATGGAAGATCTTTCCATCTTCTAAGATCTTACATTTCTTTCTTCAGAAACTTGAAGTTCTTGTCATACAGATATTTCACCTGCTTAAAGTCACACCAAGGTATTTTATATTTTATTTATATTTCTTGTGACTATTGTGAAGGATGTTGTTTCCCTATTTTCTTTCTCAGCCTGTTTATCCTTTATGTAGAGAAAGCCTACCGACTTGATTAAGTTAATTTTATATTCAGCTACTTTGCTGAAATTGCTCCTAACTCCTTATCAGGTTAGGAGTTCTCTGAGCAAATTCTGTGCTCTATTACATTTTGTATCATTTCTGTGTTTCAATTTTATTAGTTTCAGCATTCAGTTTGATTATTTCTTGCCACCTACTCCTCTTGAGTTTGCTTACTTCCTTTTATTCTAGAACTTTGAGGTGTACTGTCAAGTTGCTACTATATCAGATGTCTCCCTGGTACATGCCTTTAATCCCAGCACTCAGGAGACTCAGGCATGCAGGTCTTGGGTTCTAGTCAGTCAGTTCAGTTGAGTAAGTGACATGAGAAACAGGGCAATGGAGATGAGTTTGTGGCAGTTTAGTTGGTGGCAGTTCAGTTCTTGGAGTTCAAAGTCAGCTTTACTGGGAGATTTTTACAGAGACAGGTTTCAGGTAGAGACAGAATGAGTTAGAGATTAAGATTGAGTCAGATGGTTAGAACAAATTAGGCCAAGAAGAGTATTAATCCAGTAAGCTCTTAATACTTTAAACTTTCCTCTTAGAAGTGCTCACATTGTTTCCCAGAAGTTTGATTTTTTTTTTTTTGGTTTTCTGATTTTCATTGAATTGTATAAAGTCTTTACATTTTTATTTCTCTTATGAATTTTTATTCAGTGGACAGCTCTTCAATTCCCATGAATTTTTAAGGTTACTCTTGTTTATGTTGTTGATGATATCAAAAGGTTGATCCATGGAAGTATGCTAGAATTCTGAGAATTATTTCAATTTTTTTTTATATATTGGGACTTTATTTATGACTAAGTGCATGTTCAGTTTTGAAGAAGATTATATGAGGTGCTTATTGGAAGGTATACTCTTTTTTATATGGGAAAATGTCCCATGAATGTCTATTAAGTTCATTAGGTTCAGAATGTCTGTTAACTCCTGCTTTCTCTGTTTAGTTTTATTTTTGGACTACCTGTCCATTGGTAAGAGTGGACTATTGACATCTCCTATCTGTGTGTGAGTGTCAAGTAGTGAGTGAAGCTGTAGCAGTGTTCTTTTATGAACTTACTTTCCATGTGTTTCAGGTATAGATGTTAATAATTGAAATGTCATCTAGCTGGAGTTTTTCCTTTGGTGAGCATGTAGTGTTCTTCCCAATAAAATTAACCCTGTTTTGGTTTTAACTGTCATCTTGGGGGCTTATTGATGAAAAATCTCACCCTTTCCAATTTTTATGAATTCTGATGGTGGTTCAACTCAGCTGTTCTGGTTCAAATTCCTCTCCATGCTGAGTGATTCAATTTGGCTTCTCCCAGCTTCTCAATAAATTGCTCTGCTTGGTCTAATTTGTTCATTTTAGACTTTTTGGATCATATCTTTTATGTCTGTTTTGCTTTTGTCAGTTTTGTATGATTGCTGTTTTTTGCTTAAATTTCATTATGGTTTCATATTTTGGGTTTTAATAGGTTTTAATGTTTGTTTCTTGTATTGTTTTATTTCCCTTGGGGAGGTTTGGCTGTTTTTTTCTTGTTGGTCCTTGTGGTATTGGTGGTAGTTATTGCTGTGATTGTGTTGTGCCTGTTTTAGTTGGGAGAGTAGAAATAGTGATCAGAACATATTTTAGTAAAAAACAAGACAAAACAAAACAAACAAAAAACAATAAAACGTATGTCTAGAGTTTTGAGAAGTATTAAATTAGAAAAATTCCCTAGGAAAAAGACTAAGTTATATTTTTACATGTTCATCAGTCTGTAAGTAAATGTCTATAGCTGTTTTGGTCTAACTTACTAAAAATAATTCAATACAACTCTTTGTTTCACTCTTCTGGAAGACCCTCAGAGAGAGTGATCATTCTCACTATCTTTATATCTTGAGCAGTTGTCTATCACCTATATTAGTTTTATATCTTGGTTCTGGGCCCTGAGTAGTCCCACCTATTATTTGTTATGAATGACTTCTTGGTTAGTTCTTCTTCAAGCTAACCTCCTGCCTGTTATCAGCCTTTTATCTGAAGGGAATAAAATTTTGTCTTTATCTCTAGGAAAAGCCATGTGAATCTATATTAGAGAGTAAAGCAGCGGATGAGGGACATATAGTTAAGATTGTCTCAAAATGCTACATGAAACATGAGTAAGAAGGAGAAAGTTAAAATGACAAACTGACTACTGCAAGAGGAGGGGCCAAATAAAACCTCCCTGAAACCTGGTGGGATAGGAATGAATGGCTGCGTCTCTCATCACCATGCCCATGCAAACCTATGGAATCCTATCAAGGATTCCTAGAACTGAGAATGTTCATAATTGGTCTTAGGGCTTGACCAGAAGTTCAAATTACTTCTGTCTTGTTTGTTTTTATTGGAATCTTGAGTAGATATAGGGAATTTAATAAAATCTCTACTCTCACCACTAAACAATTCCCTACAACAAGCACGTAATTTTCTCAGGGCTGTTTTCTACTACGTTAATACTTAAGCACTAGTCACTTCTATTTTGTATCCTTGCCTAATTCAGATTCAGTTACATCAGAGTATCTCAACTATCTCCTCTGAAAAAAAGGACTGACTCGAATTAATAGAGACACAGAAAGTTACTACATTTTCAAGAAAAATTCTTTTCTCTCTTCTCCCTTAGAAAATTGTCTTAATCCTCTTAAGGTTAAAACAGGTCTATTGCAAACCCACTTATCTTCAATTTTTAAGGTTAGCTTGAACTATATGAGAGTGCTTCTCTAAAGGATAAAAAAAAGTATGCTATAAAATTTGAGTAGCTCAGCATAATATCATTAACTTTTTCTCAAAAGTTAGTTTTATTATTTTAGTTTTATTATTTTGAAGATTACTTAGAATGAAAACTATTTGCATTTTCTTACTGTCACTCCCCTCCCCCATTCTCTCTGTGTGAGACTACATTTAGCTCAAAACCAGAATATAATTGTCCTCTCTCAAATGAAGTTTCTGTTCTAAATTACAACATGAAACTCAATATGTTATTATTTTCAGATAATATCTTTTCTACATTCCTCATTTCTGTAACCAACAGATGGAATGATGCTTGCATTCTGTTTCTATTTTTTCTATTAATCACAAAAGTTTTTCCTTTTTAAAAAAAATTCTCTCATAAAGATTATATTATAAAATATAGAGGTATTAAGTTATACTTTATTATATTTTATTACAATACTTACTGCAATATTGAGACCTGTTCCATTTTAAGGATAGAGGTATGGTAATTTCCAAAGAAGCCTTATTTCTTGATATTGGTTGCTCTACAAACTTGTTCTCACAAACTATTTGGATTAAATATTGCTATTGTTATTAGTTCTGGTATCTATATGGGCAAACTTGGAATACTAATGTCTAATCATTGATGCATAATTGGTAAATTAATCAATAAGTTAATGTAACCAATACATAGTCTGAAATTTTTTCAATAACTATTAAATATTAATATTATCTTGTAATTTTACCATTTTTGAAATTATTATATGACAGATAGACCTTTGCAGTTCAAATTGCACAGTAGACCTTATTATCATTTTTAGGTAATTTGCCACCTGTGCTGCATTTTCAATATTGTCAAGTGGAACCAAGCTTTATGAATTAGGAATTTCACCTCTATTAGTTCATGGATTTGTGCATTTTACTGGGTACTGTGGTTTTTGATTGGTAAGTGTTAAATAAACAGTACCAAGAACAGAAAAGAATGTTCAGTTTTCAAACATATTTGGTCATAAAATTGATATAGCCACAAAACCATGAAAATGAATATTATTGACATAAACTTCTTAATTAATTCATTTTTACATTTATATTTATTTTGTGTAAATAAGCATTTTCTCTTTTCTTATGAATACAAATTCCCATGTCCCTAGCCTAAATTGCTGCTTGATAATATTTTCTCATAATTCATAATACTCTAATTTCAGATAAAAGAAAATTTCAGATACTTCTAGCCAGTTTAGAAGTTATGCTGTGCTAAATTCTGTACCTAGATGTGTAAATTCATAACATTATATTTAATATATATACACACAGAGAGAAAATTGTCAAGCACTATATAAGCCCAAAGTAATAGGGCTGGATGAATATCTCAGTACTTATGAACATGTCCTACTCTAGCGGATCTAAGTTTGATGCTTCGTACCATATTTGATGACTCAAAGGAACATATTATTTAAGGTCCATGAATGCTAAATTCCTCTGGCTCTACAGGTACATTTAATTATAAGGGGTAACCATACCCCTTAGACTTAAAAGAAAATGAGCATTTGGAAAAATGCTTTTATAGGAGATTTTATGCTTTGCACTACAAGGTATAATTTGGGTAAATGGTTAGAAAGAAGATGGCTTGGCTGTAATATGAAAATTTTATCTAAATTTTGGTGTGGATTATATTTTGGATGTAAAATGACCCTATGCTTCATGGACATTAGGGGGCACTGTTTTAGTAAATTATGGCACATTTGGAACTTGGTCATAGACATCAATTTTCTGAATGACCAAGACATGAGATAGTCCAGCCTCCACTCTCACCTATACTTGCTACTCCCCATGTGTTATCCCATTGTTATTTTGAGGTCCTATATCCCCTGAAACTTTAAGTCAATAGACTGTATCCTTTAAGAAATTTCTATCATGTATTTTATTAAAGTACATAAAATAATTTATACACAGTATTGTTTCAAAATGGTGAATAAATTTAAGATATACCCTACATTTCATGCATATGAAATGTAGGCATATAAAATATAACTAAAGAGGAAAGAGAATAATAGGGTTAATTATATTTTGCATGTTAATATTAATTACTTTTAAAATTATTTTAGTTATTTGACTGTGGCATTTTGGTATATTAAATTTTGCCAAATGTCTAAGATAGTTTCAAGGGCAGAAAATAAAGGCATTCTATATGTAAAATACACACTATATACAGAAATAATAGAATATAAATAAGTGACATATATCATAAGCAGTAAAAATTTCATATGCAATATGGAGAAGCATATTTTAGAATTTAAAAGAACAATTGTGCAGCAAAGTGCTTGATTGCATGGCCAATTGTTTCTGATTGAGACATATGCAAAGTGAAGTAAATCTTAATGACAACCTTGGAATATGAAATGAAAACCTGAGGCAAAGTGCCAGAAACTGTGATCATTTACAATCCATTAAATGACAAGCACCTCACAGAAATAACATTGTACTGAGTACAGACTGAGCACGTTTTACTTAAGTGTTTAAACACATAGGTGTGTAGGTTCATATAACAACAATCAATAAAATATGATGCCATTAATATGCAAGAGTTCAAGGAAGTATCCATGGGAGTGTTGATAGGGAGGAATGGAGATGTGGGGCTGACATAAATATAATATCAAAATATAGAAAATATTTTCTAAATCATTAATAGTTCTGAAAGTTCAACATTTTTATGATTATTTTCAACCATGATTTAGATTTGAGTATATCTTAAATAATTTTCAAATGTGTTATCATTCAAAATCATATACTTCATATACTCTATTTGAATTTAGGGTAAAATGTCAATATTTTTTTAACTCTTTTTCCTATCACATGTATTAGAGTAATGCCATATTCCAGCTTTTCAGAATATCCTATCAAGAATATTATGCATATTTAAAAATCATTTTTCTTGTCATTAAAAGTATAAATTTCTTTTTCAAAGCTGATAATTAGGTGGTAGCTATCTCTCCTTTCTGAATCTTCAATGGACCCATTCACTGTCATTCTTTTCATCATGAAGCTCCTGTGGCAGTCTTGAATTTTCCACTAATAACCACTGATAACTAGATAGACATCAGGTTAAGTTTTCATAGAAACTATTTCTCAAGGCTTTATCAAAAGAGCCTCTAAATTTCTAAATTCTGTGCCTACTGATTGACTGAGTATATGTCTTTCATAGAGGTTAGGTAGAGCACACTTGCAGACTTAGGGAAATATTAGAAATTGCTCATCTGCTTTCCTTATATTTGAACTTTGTAGAGATTAATAAGAAAAAACTCATCAAATGAGGTATTTTTAATGGTACGAACATGTCACTGGAAATATCTGTAAAGCATCTGAATAAGAAAAAGTGGCATCATGAAATCCACTGTAGTCTAGCTTTACAAGAACATCGTTTAGTTTATTTAATTATATTGTGTTTTATTAAATTTGATTTTTGTTATTTATTTTATAATTTATGAGTATGTGTAATCAAATACATAAAATTTAGAGTCCATACAATTTTGCAATTTTACATTTTGCCTACGGGAGTCCCCTTTCCAAGTGGAAAAGTGAAAGTGGCAAACTTCACATGGGAGCACAGATGAGGGTAGTTGACAGCCTAAATGACAGGCAAGGAAAAGGAACAGAAATGAGAAAAAAATGGAGAAGGGATGAGAGGGAAGAGGATAGATATTTAATATTTAATTCATCTTTGCTGAAAGTGTCAACTGAGGAGGAATTTTAAATAGCAATCCATCATACTCTAATCTCTCTTTTTCTGTACTTTTAATATGCTGATGACAAACTTGGCTAAATTGCCTTTAATTAGCTACCATATGTCTACCTACTGCCATCTCAGTTTCTATTACAAACCAAGATCTATGCCAAGAACTATGAAATCTATCATCTTCTTCTAAAACTATCATATTTATTTCCAAAGATGAATTTCTATAGTGGATTATATTTTTTTGATCACTTCTTTCTTTTTTTTTAATTTTTTTTCCATTTTTTATTAGGTATTTAGCTCATTTACATTTCCAATGCTATACCAAAAGTCCCCCATACCCACCCACCCCCACTCCCCTACCCACCCACTCCCCCTTTTTGGCCCTGGTGTTCCCCTGTACTGGGGCATATAAAGTTTGCAAGTCCAATGGGCCTCTCTTTCCAGTGATGGCCGACTAGGCCATCTTTTGATACATATGCAGCTAGAGTCAAGAGCTCCGGGGTACTGGTTAGTTCATAATGTTGTTCCACCTATAGGGTTGCAGATCCCTTTAGCTCCTTGGCTACTTTCTCTAGCTCCTCCATTGGGAGCCCTGTGATCCATCCATTAGCTGACTGTGAGCATCCACTTCTGTGTTTGCTAGGCCCCGGCATAGTCTCACAAGAGACATCTACATCTGGGTCCTTTCAATAAAATCTTGCTAGTGTATGCAATGGTGTCAGCGTTTGGATGCTGATTATGGGGTGGATCCCTGGATATGGCAGTCTCTACATGGTCCATCCTTTCATCTCAGCTCCAAACTTTGTCTCTGTAACTCCTTCCATGGGTGTTTTGTTCCCAATTCTAAGGAGGGGCATAGTGTCCACACTTCAGTCTTCATTCTTCTTGAGTTTCATGTGTTTAGCAAATTGTATCTTATATCTTGGGTATCCTAGGTTTGGGGATTATATTTTTACTCTGTACATGATTACTATATTGTATCAAAAGACAATTTGTTACAAAAACAAATTACATATAAGAGGAAATATTCCATAACTGGAAGACGGTAGGAGAAAGTTCTACAGAAGGATATGTGAGAAAAGAAAGATGATGAACAATGAGGATGACCAAAAGAGCAATAAAAAACACATTGTCTAATATTTAATTCATATACACATAAAAATTAATAGCATGCTAAGAGGGGTGATTCCTTTAAGGTTGTGAATTATCTAATAAAAATTTCAGCATCAAGCATGGAAAAACTGCATTTGAGTTGTTCATAGA